>NW_009723505.1:0-34345 GCF_000703405.1 Apaloderma vittatum | reverse complement strand
TGAAAAGTCTCAGCGAATCTGTGCTGTCAGCTGCAAAAAAAATTTTTTTTTAAATCTTGTGCAGTATTTGTTTTATAAATAACTTGCTGGATGTTATGAAGCCCTGAAATCCTTAATAGAATTGAGAAACAATGACTTGTAGAGGCTATTTAGAAACTTTCAACTCACATCCACCATATAAAGGGGTTGTCACTGAATCCTCCTGTTTATTGCTGCTTCTTGATGCCTGTTGCTCTTTACAAATGAATATTGGCACCAAATAACATGATGGGATATCCAGTGAAGATGTGGCTGATATTTTGGACTGCTAGCATGCAAATCCATTCTTTTTCAGCGACAGAAATCTCAAAGGTAATGAAATTACTATTGCTATGGGTTAAACACCAGCCAGATTGTGTACTCAGGGAGAGCTGACCAAACCTTTTCTCGCTGCAGGGATTTCACAGATGGAAATGGGAACAGAATGTTGCTCTACCCTCTGCACTCCAGAAACTGCACTGGACAACTGCAAGGAAAAACGAGCCCTGGCATTCAGGCAAAACCCACTAAAGCAAAAGGAAGCATAGATGAGTGATGGGAAAAAAAACTACCAAAAAACTGTAAGAAACCAGGATAAGGAGTCCCCACTGTAACAGCTTAGCTCCTTTCCCTGCCAGCTGCCCTGGCCTCAGAATAGAAGATGCTGTCTACAACAAGTGACCAAGTTCTTGTACCTTTCTATCTTCTTCCAGAAATGAACATCTCTCTCTTTTTTATGGCAGAGTCTCTGGGATGTCTCTAGGGAAAAGCACCTTTTTTGTTTCCCTAAGGTCATCCGTGCTGGGAAGAAGGCCACGCTCCGCTGGTTTCAGCCACCTAATGAGGAATGGGGTTGTGTGAGTAAGCAGGTTGCTCGGGAGCCAAACTGTTGTGAACGGAACAAATTTCATTTGTGCAAAGAGAAACGTGGGGTTTAGGCTGAATTATCAAATTAATTAAAGCAGCAGATCATTTGCCTTTGCAGCGATTCAATTATCAAAGATTTGCCAAATGAAGAGAGCGGGAGATCAAGAAGAGGGACAGGACATTTCCTGAGGGAAATGCTGCCTTGCCAGTTGCATCCTTTACCTGGAGATGTCAGGCCAAGGTCCCTTCACGTGAGGGTGACATGGTGCAATCATTTGTGATGGTTTGTGTTGCCGAACACCAGCTTTTCCATGACGTGGCATATCTATTGCCATGTAGACTGCTTCTGTATCGTTCTTTCTGGCAAGCTCGCATGTTTCCTGTGCGCAGAATTTAGCCTCTTTCTCAGATGAATTACCCAAAGCGCCTCAGACACTTTAACATTTCTTGCCAGACTCATAAAACAAGTCTTACCTCAGCTGGCAATGAATCGAGTGTGCTGTGACAGTCACAAGCAGGGCAACAAACAGAATCATTAAATCTCAGCAGATCTGAGCAAGACCTCAACGTCCCACTACCAGAAAGAAAAGGATACGTCTCCAAAAGTGACAACCCTGATTTCTCCACACAGGAATGTGTGAACGTGCCAAGTTTTATTAACATGGTTTTCCTTTGAAAAGAGTTATTTATTGGTGGATCTTGTCTTACCATTAGATCTGAGATTGTGCTTTTCGGTGACAAAGAGCAGAAAAGAAATCTCTATTATTTACTTTAAAAAATGTTTTCCTGCCTACAAGAAATGTTTGATGGGAGAAGACAGCTCCTATATCATAAGTCACGCACAACATAAGGTAGCTTGTGGAATTATAGCCACTGGAAATCAAATATCTCAAAATACAAAAGAGCAAGAGAAATTTTATGGCTAGAAAAAGCAGTGGTACAAATCTTCCTGCCACTTTAAAAGAGATTCAGGAAAAGAAGTTCAGGAAGATTTAGAGATTTAAATTTTCTTCCGAGAACTTATATTTAAATGAGCAGAGCTGAACACTGCAGGGTGTTCAGGTGTTCTTTTTTGGTGGCTGGACTTTACTCACCCAACTGGAATTTAAGCTACATCACAGAAAGACTGATGAGAGGAATCTTCCAAGGCAGGATCACTGCCAGCATAGGAAATACACTTCACTTTGCTGTTTCCTCTTAACTGGTGGCAAGTGCATTATTTAGAAGTGGACTGAGTGAAGTACTTTTAAATGTACTGCAGTGAAGAGCCTTCACTATGACAGGGAGAAGAGATATTTCCTTTTCTAACACCTCTGCTTTTGATGAGAAGGGAGTAGGTTCACCCAAGTCACTGCTGGGTGGACACAGAACCAGGTGCAGAGAAAAGGTGCAAGTTTAATCGTGGGCCTTGCAAGACGGCATCTTTCCATTCGGCTTTTTTTCCACCTGCTTTTTCTTACTACCAGCTGAACCCTTGGAACAGCCTTCACTCACCAGAGAGAGCTGAGAATGAACAGACTGGTGTGAGAAAGCTTCAAGAAGCCAGAGCCCACCACAAATGGCGACCTCTTGGGATGTCCTCAGGGTTTTGCCTGGAATACAAACATGAATACTTGGATGCCACCCTGGGCCAGCAAGAGTGAATCAGCCAGTAAATTTCTGTACTGTCCTCAGTTCTGTACTGCAATTTAAAACCTATCAGAGAGGCAAGCCAATTTTTTAATATTTTTTTTTTCCCACCAGAGAAAAGGCGCATTCATTTTTGTAAGAGTGACCAGCTCTTTTTTCAGTCTAGTACAGAAAGCCTGGAGCTTCCTACAGTCCCTACGAAATGGAGAAGAGCCCATGCTGTGCCTCGGCAATAGAAGTCACCAGAATCAAACACTTGCAGACAACAATTATGTTCTGCAAAGGAGCTAAGAGCTGCAGAGGTTTTGCTGTGGCAGCGAGCGATAAAGAGTAGCTAACCCTGCTAATGAGATATGCAGACACACAGTGACTCTCAGAATTCAGGAGCAGTTGGCTCATACCCAGCCAACCAAAAAAGCAGATACTAAAACCTTGTTTAATATTCTGCCGACAGTGCTGTGGAGGTTACATGTGAATAAATGGGAAACAGCTGCCCACTGCTGCTTTTCCACTGCAGCACGGTCCAATATGACCCACTCACTGAAATACGAACACTGCAACGGATCGGCTCTGCTCCTGCAAGCTTTGTGTGAGCCTGAGGTGCGCTGAGGGGGAGGGATGATGGCTTGGGAAGGACAAGGATGGACAGTCTACAGGAAGAGTAACAAGGAATAGGAAAGAAATTGGAAGTGGATGGGCGAGGGACTGTATTTGCAGAAACAAACCCTGCTAAAACAGCGATAGGTAGCTCAGACTTGAGGAACTAACCAAATTCTAGACCTTGTAAAAAGTCTCTACGTTCTCATACGAGCATTTATGTTGACTGCTGGCAGCTCACAAGAAGACTTCCCCACTGTCACAAGCATGAGCTGCTATATTTTAAGCTACAAAGCCAAACGTAATGGGCCAATCCCTGCTCCGTGCTGAGCAACAAGAACTAGTCAGCGGGTTGAACCAGCCCACTCCTGGCTGCAGGCTCAGAGCTTTGGCAGTGGTAACATCCAACACTGATGTGAATTCCAGGGGGTTGGCTGCCTACATGACATTAGGGAGGCTAATTCAGCCCTGAAGGGAACACAGCACCTTCACGGTCTGCGAGCCATGTTAGCTGCCAGCAACTGAGCAATTCATCGTTTGCAGACATCCACGGGACCAGGAACACAGCAAACACTGGTGGCTAGGTTAGTATTCAGAGAACCAGTCCCCATATTAACATCAGCCCAGATGTGCAGGGGATTCTAAGGAAGGGCAGCTATAGCTCCTGTGGGTGATGTTCCTGTTTGCTTGAGGACTCACTCAGGACTGCACTTTCAGTACGAAGATTGGATACAGAGCCAAAGCAAAGTCAGTGGTGAGGAAGCCAACAGCACACTCATAGAGAAATCCTCCAAGGGGCCCAGCTCAGAGAAGTAAGCACACAAACAGTGGAAAAGTGCCTGGGGAAAGCACGGCTCCACCAGGGAGTGACTCTAGCGTGGCCCAGCAGAGCATTGCCATCACAAGCTTCCATCATCAATACAGAGGTTTTGCACCCGGGCAATATGCGAAGGATCTCCTCAGTTATCTGTGTGATTAACTCAACTGTTTGCACGAAACTAGGCAGAGCGCTTGCTGCCGTCTGGTGGAGTCTACATAGAGAAATTTTCCCAGGGTAGTATAAGAAATCTTATAGCTGAGGATTTGGAATCTGCTTCAAGCTCGTGGAAGCTGAGATTTCCTCATTTTAAAGCAGTGGTCCTTAGAGGTGTAATCTTGGTCATCCCATTTAAATACACACAGAGGCTGCCGTCTCCTTTATCACCGCAGTAGACCTCTTTGTCCATATTGAAAATACGTCTTCATCTACGAAAAGTGAAAGAATAAAGCAACTTTTGTTGATAACAACCTAAAAATAAAAAGAGAGATCAGTCTTCTGATAAAAAGGAAGGGATGTTCAATAGCTTTTTTGTCCAGTCTCTTCAGAGAACAGTGGCTTCCCAGACAATTTGATCCTGGACACAGAAGGCAAATGTATTTTGTGGCACATGGCTGGGAGGGGGAGGAAAACCGGCTATTAATAATCAGGCACATTAGTTAAGCACAGTCACACAGTGATATTTATTCTTCGCTTCACCAAAAAGGAACAATAATTAAGTGGAACTGGCCAGTGAGCTTGTTCCATTACCGACCCAGAGGCTGGGGAAGAGGGAACTTGTGACTGCTGTTAGACAAAAAAAGGCATCAGATGGAAACACCCCCGGCTTTACCATTAATGTGTAGCAACTGCTGTCATGACTCTGACTGAGTCTGTCTAGGCCGACACTCTGTCTCCACTGCTGGTGGAAAGCAGTAGATGCTAAAAGTAGTCATATAAAGAAGCCTCCAGTGAAACAGAGGGGGAACTCAAACCCAAACACTAGGCAGTTGTCCTTCATTTGTCTTCGTACTGTCTGCTCTCCTTCTCCTCAGCCCTCTAAAAACGCCAGTTGGGGATTAAAGTTTGGAACTGGGGCTCAAGTCCCATCTACTTGGAATTCCAAACTGGTAATGTTGATTCGTATTATTGTATCCGAGACGAGTGATGATAGCGTAGCATCTTTTCATCCAGTGAATCACAAAGGATTTAAAGATTGGCTTAAGTGACACAACCCTCTCCCTGGTCCCTCACTGCAGCAGAAGAAAGCGAGATACCTTTGCACAGGGGCAGGGCAACGTCTGGGGTTTATGTCACAGCACAGAACTATGGGGCTCTTTGGCAGTAAATGGCAGGTGTTAAGGCACAAAATGTTCTGGGGTAAAAGCAAGAACAATGCTTAGGAAGTCATGGCAAGGGAGCAATCCCTGCTCTTGGGAAGGGTCACGCCCGGGAAGTGGATTAAAAAACCCAATGGCCATTTTAGGATGCAAAGGCAGAAAGCGCAGCTATTCTTCCCACTCTGACGTCCCCGACTATTTCAGAGATAAGAACCATCAGGTTCTCATGCCCACCCACAGGTTAAATACAAATGAGGGCTTATTCCCAGACACGTCTGCAGTGTTGATATTTCTCCCAGGAGGTGTCGCGTCCCTCTGCACCAGAAACCGCCATGCAGACAGAGGCCACCAGGAACATCTTAGCGGTAAAATGAGTTTTCCTGTGTTGTTCAGGTAACCACAGACAGACTCCCAAAGACTGAGCAGCACTGATCCAACACGCTCTTTCAGACCCACCAAGCACCTTGCTTGAGCAAGGCCGTGTTGAGGAAGGTGTCATAAGCTCTGAAGCAGACGGACGCAGGAGAATCTGAACTCTTGGAAGATTTAATCCAGCGCCATGCTAGCCAGGCACGGCAGCATGCGCTTTTGCATCAAGCGATGATTTGTTTTAGCTTAAACTGTGATAACTTTTTTAGTACAATTGGCAGCAGCTCAGTTTTCCTGAAATATATCCGAAAAGGAGATTTTCTTCAAAACTGCAGTGGACACTGATGCCAGAGCAGAGACAGCAGCATTTGCATCTATGACTGTTTCTCACTCTCCTGCTGTACAGATTTCAACTACGTTTTCTCCGAATGGGTTTAGAAAAAGTTCATCCAACCCTGGATGGAAATGCTGATATCTGAAATGTTGAAGTATGTGAGTGGGCAGAGTTCTCCCAGCTGCATATTTTGTAAATGAGAACCGAGAAAGGGGATTTTCTTCTTTAAGACTGGAATTAAAACAAACATACCAAAGAAATAAAAAGTGATGTAATGAGGTCATCAAAAAATTGTTTTCCTTTCAGTATAAACTGTCAGAATTATTATTTAATGATAGCAGTTGAAGACCTGGTCCCCCCTCAATATAGGCATGAGTCCATCTGTTAACTGTGAATCATGCAAATAACGTGGCATCGGAGATTTCAGAGAAGAGTTTAACTGTTTTGCATCCAATATTCCCCACACTGTACCCACTGTACATTCAGTTTTATGACCTGACTGTGAGGATTTGGTTAGAATTCAGGGAATGAGTAATGAGTTAGCGAATACCTGAGTCTGTGATCTCTGGTCTCAGACCAAAATACTGTCCTGCCTAACAGCGAACTCCAGCTTTAGGACTGTTCTGCTCCGGATTTGCTCTGAAGAAAACGGCTTTTACTGATCACTGTTGTAATCACAGTGCTGCTCCGCAAGTTCAGGTGGAATCTTTGATTGTAACAGGAGGAGAAACACATGTTTTAACATGTGTGCTTCTATCGGAGACCTTTCTCTCATCATCTGTGTTGTGAAAAGCACCTTTCAGGGAATCACATCTAAGCCTTAACCCTACAAGCTGTTCCTACAGGCATAAGCCCTCAGGAGTCAAAGGGCTTTTTGCACACACAGGTCCAGCTCTCTGGTGAACTGAGATGGGTTTTGTGGTGACAGCGTGTCCAGTAGCTCCAGAGTGACTTACCCACTTGCCCGTAGAGACCAATATTAAGTAACACCAAAGGCAGTGCTGCTCACAGCCAGCACATGGAGCCAGGCAGTGAAGAAATGAGGCAGGAATAAAAAATGAAATGGTAGTTTTTCAGGCTCCATCAACAATGTCCAGAGTTTTGAAAAAAAACCCCACAAACTCAAGTCAAGTACCAAAGCATAAAACATGCACGTTTCATGCATATACACACTTCAGGTGTTGGTTTTGATAACTGAGGTCCAGGCCAAACCTCCCCAGGGGCACCAGCCAGGCAGACAGGAAGAAAATTCCATGAGTGACCCAGTTCCCAACAAATGCTGTGCTGCCCACATGGATTATTTGTCCATCATGCAAAACAACCTAGTCTCCTGGATGCCAGGCTGCTATCTTATTGCAAAAATAAGGCCCGGTTGTTAGCATTTATTGTCATCAACCATGTTAGGATCACCTGGTGAGCAGTGCAGGTGGGCTGTAAGACAAGCTTGATTGTGAGTTACAAACCAGTGCCCATTTTAAGTGACCAAACCAGAGCAGCTCACTGGCATTCCAGCACCTCTCAGGTTGTATCTTAGCAACTGGCCAGCCCAAACCAGATGACCAGCACATCTGAAAGCTTCTCCACACTTACCTAAAGCTCTTGGGTCTAGAAATTGTGCTGAACTCCCTAAAAACAGGTGCTGCTGCGAGAACTGCTCTACTTCAGAAGAAATAATAATATTCCAGACCAATTCAACTAATTTTTGGCAAGGCCCACAAGGTGGCTGACATGTACTTGCAGATTGGATCCAGGTGGAACCTGCTTTTTAGGTACTCCTTGCTCACCACTAGCTTGCTGCTACCTAAGCCAGCTCTCACCGACTCACCTAGAGCACTAGAAGTCTCTTCTGAGTTGTGTTAACACCACTTTGGGGAGCTACAATGCCTCCTGCACAAACATGCTCACAAAAATGAAGCTTAGGACTGTTTCAGACAGAATTGTGCATGGGACAATGTAGCCCTTCACTAACAACAGTAAATAAAATTAGAAATGTTTCTAAAAATTAGTGGTAACATCAGACTAGGCTGAACTTCTTCGGTCATCTGTGGGAGACTAAGTTTCTATAAATAAGCTGAAGCATTGCAATATTTTTGATGAAGTTCAAAACAAAGCCAAATTGTCAAAACAGCCCAAAGCCTTTCAAAGCAACAAAACTCTCTTAGTCAAAAAACACGAGCATTTTCAGACACGCTGTACCGGACAAAACGAGATTGTGGGGGAATGCACAGAGGGGAAAGGCACCCCGCTCTGCTGGGGCAGTGGGGACAGAACCACATGCGTTTGTGTAGTGCTTAGCATTCACAGGTTACTTACAGGGAGTGAAGTATAATAACTTTTCCCTTTTCACGAAAAAGAAATGAGACAGAGAGAAGTCAGGACATTTTCTTAGGGCCTTTAGTGGCCTAACAAGCTGCAGACAACTTTCTTTGCTTTCAAGGTTGCCATCCCATGGACTGGGGTATTTCTCCCTTAAAGCCGGACCTATGTCACACAAATCTGAATGAACAATAAATATCTGAAAGTCCAGACATTCATTAGAGACTCCTGATGCAAAACCTACTGAAACATGATTTTTCATGTGTTCCACAAGCCTGTTTGTGGTCCAGATCATCTGCCACTCACTGCCATGGCTACGAAGACAAAACATATTACACCAAAACCACATTTACAACAGATTCCACTCTGCCAAAACAAACAGCGCAAAGTGCCGTCACTTGCTTCGGCACCTCTTCCCTAGTGACGTACCCTTTTGTTCACAGCACTTGGACAGTTCTAGGTGGATACTAGGAACCATCCTGATCTTTGGAAGAACAACTCCCCAAGCTGCCACCTCAGGCGGTTCCAGCTCTGTAACTCACCTCACGGCAACAAGGGCCCTCCTGGCACCTCTGTGGATGGCCAGGCAGGAAAGGTAAAGGACAGGTCTTTTTCCATGTGATGTGTCTAACAACAGCCGGGCACCTTGGGAGTTGGACCTTGTGGCCTTCTAAGGCTAGAGAGGGGCTGAAAACCCCTACAAGGAGGTGTCCCATGGGTAGCTACGCTGCACAGCTACGAAGCCCATAACTGCCACAGAAACTGTTCAAAATGGGATGTTTGGCAATCCTCTTCAATGCTGTCTGACCACACCTCACCGAAGGACTCTGCAAGTGTGAGCTGTCTTGAAAATACACAAGTGCTAAGTATGATTCTTATTGCCGTAAGCAGAAGTTCGCAGCACTGAGCTGATTTCTAAGCCATCTGGTGCAGGTTTCGAGCAGTGCTGTCAGGGGAGAAGTGCGTGAAGTCCCCGTAAGCCCTTTGAAAGCTGGTGAAACTCTGGGCAGGCCAAGCTGCCGCGGTTCAGTACAGCAGCTCAGTCAGCCAAACACTCAGCCAGGCAGGGATTAGCCTCGTAGGCGAAGGAGAGAAATTGTTTTAGCAGGAGGAAAGGGAAGGGCAGTAATGGAGAAACGGTGAGTCAGTATTAACTGTAACCTCCAAATAACAGGTGGAAAATTCGTCCAAATGCAGAATATGCTTCAGATGTAACAGCTCTCAGTTAAAAATCTGCTCTGATTTAACACATTTTCTGCCCTTAATACCAAAACCTCAGCCGCTGCTTCTGTTTTCTCTCATCTTTGACATGTGCACAGGCTCCTACCAAGTTGTGGTTCTTTCCCGAGTTCAACAGACAGCACCTACGTTAGCAAAAGCGACCTCTGCTCGGCCCTGGCCCTCCCACACACAAACAGCCTCAAATGATGGCAGGACCTTACAGCCTGAATAAACCATTCTGGGATGTGTCTGCTATGAACGGGCTGTGGGGGAGAGAAGTGCACTGCTCTTTCTCCATTCACTGCAGCTGCACTGAAAGTAAGTTTTAAAGATCCAAAGTAAGCCATTACTATGTTCGTAGGATTAATGAATTCAAATAACAGAATAATCCCTACAGGAACATACAGATTATACTACCTAACAATCGTTCAGAGATCTTATTTACTCTTTATTAAACCCAAATTTCACTCTTAAGACTGGCATGCCAGCACGATAAGAAAGATGTGTAAAATGACCTGACACGAAGCCTGAGACACAGGTCAATAATGCAAAAGAAAGAACCCCAAAAGGTCCCTGTTTTTCACCCACAATACCCCCAACAGCTACTTGAAAAATTACTCTCACGGGGTTCACATCTATTTCCCAGGTCATTTGTAGACCTTTGATTTATGTAGCACAAATTTGTCATTGATTGGCCCAAAAATTTACATAGAGAGAAAGCCTTCCATTCCATTCAGGAATTCTGCAATCAGTCAGTGAAGCTTTCATCAGACTCAGCTGGTATAAATCGTGGCATTATCTAAAATTCATCCATCTTTATTATGCCCTGCTACAAAGAAAGAAGAAATCTAAGTGTGCCCATCCAGCAAAGAGCAGCTTGGTCCTACAAAAGGGAAAAAATAATTCACTGCAAAATCAACAAAGGGGGAAAAAAAAGCTGAGCAGAGAGGCTGGATTGCGTGGACAGGCGGAGAGTCTTTCGTATCAGCACTGCTCATTCGCATTATGTAGAAAGCAGGGCCACAGGATTTCAACACCTCTGTCTCCTCTGGGTCTCGTAACTCAACCAGTAACATAATTCCTGGTTAAACAGAGCTCTCACTTGTTTCTTCTTAAATAAGGGGGCATGCAACCAGGATTTGGAGGTCCTGCCAGGCAGTTTGTTGGTAAAGCAGTAACTGTACATATTCCAGGGAAAAATATGTATAGCCTTCCTTCTGGCTTTTCATTGTACTTCGACTCCTCTGTGCCTAGCAGGGAATCGTGGCACAGACTGCAATACTGGGCACCGCACGTGATATTACCACAAAGGAAACATGAAATTAAATCAGTAATCAAAGCTGCCCTCTAAGTCTTGGTTTTCAGAGAGTTCATCCCACCACAGAAGTGTAAAGGAATTGTATTTTTTCTTGGGACTATTTTTTATTTATCTAAACAGTGCTGCACTGCAATAATACACCAGGCCTTGAGCTTCAGCGACTGAAGAGCCCTTAGAGAGATGGATTTATAATAGAGCCTTCCACCCCAGGAGGATGAAAGAGCTGCACAGCTCTGGGTTTCATTACTCTTTGGCCCCTCTGCTCAGGCTGTGGCCGCAGGGGACCAGAAAGAGAGATATTCTGAGCAGACAGATTTGAGATTAAATGTCTATTTTGTCACAACAGAAAGCTGCAGAGAGAGAACGAACTCATCTTTCCCAAACCCCTGTGTGGGACTGACTTTTCAGAGAAGAACCTTGCTCGCAGTGTCCCAAACACAGGCCACGAAGATAACCTGTAGGCACGGGGAACTACGCGAAGCCAAATGGTCAATGTGGGCCTGTGGGTCAGGTTCACCCCACAAGGTGCCTCCAGCCAACCCACCTGCTAAGCAAGAAGGGACATGGACATGTGAAATACAGCTGCATGGAGATGTACACAGCTCCACTGCTGCCGAAACCTTGGGGCTTGCTGCAGTGCATCGCAAGCTGACATCTGTCCCTGACACACTGAGGCACCCTGCACAACATCAAGGAAATCTTGTTCCCCATCACCCTTCTGAACCAGGCACATTACTAAGATTATAGCAATTAATTGATAACCTAATTTGTGTCGTAGCTGGAACAGGATCACCCTTATTTTGTCAGCCACAGGGGAGCCAAGAAACGCAGTCAACAGGGGTGGTAATCAGAGGGATCACCCCAATCCTGGCTCCTTCTGCTTCATTTCTGTGGTGCCTTGTATGTAGATCTGTGCTTCACACATTCATAAATTGGTGAAAATAATTTTTACCCACAGCACTGCAAAGTTGAGGTTATGCTTATTCATGCAGAGTTTCAAACTGCCCAGGAAAGAGAGGACCTGGAAAGGAAACCAGCCACACAGCCCTCCCCAAACCACCTAAGAGTGACCACAGGGACAGAAATACATCAAAAGCTCCAATGCCAACGAGCAATGCTTGGGGACTATCCTGAGGGTCTCAGATGAAAAGTGACACTTGGCTATGGTTCCAGACAGGAACGCAGCTGCGAGCCCTCACCAGGTAACCCTTCCCAAGGGTCACAAAACAAAAAAGCTTCCAGAAAATCAGAGAAACTGATAACCTGTCCTCCCGGCTCATGTCTTACTCTACAATTAGGAGGCAGCTCAGTCTTGTTTATCGCTTGCAAGCACGAAAGGGTTACGACAAACCTCGCACAAACTTTGCTGTGAGCTGAGCTCACAGCCTCCCTCCCTTCCCTCCTTGCCTGCTGCCGAGCTGCAGCAGCGCTGGAGCCCTCCCGATCCTCTCCACTCCCGATCCTCTCTGCTCCCACCATTTCCTACCGCTGCTGAGGGACGGGACTGGCTGTTTCCATCCACGAACAGAAAGCTCCTCGCCCCCTTCTCCTATTGCCTGTGAAGGACGGGTATCAGCAGTGATGCTGCTCAGTCAGGCAGTCAGCTGGCATCTCAAGACTGGGAGTAAGAGTCATCCCTGCCAGCGAAGTATGTGAATTCGAGAGAAGAGAAGAAAGTGCACTTGGCACGTCTGTTGCTGAAGACAACCTCCTGACTCCAGCAATAAGACAGCAAGTCTTTTCTGCACAAATCCCACTACCTGGGAGGAGATGTTCCCAGATAAATCACCAGCAAGCTCATGGTCTGAACCAGCTGCTTTAGTGCCTAGTCCCACCACCCCTGCCTGCTCTGAAAGGTAACTATGCTTTATTCTGTTTCGGTCTCCCTATGTAGTACCCCAGCTGAGACACGGACAAACTATCTTGCGTTTCAGCATGAGAACAAAAAAATACCATCCGCCACTAAGAGAGACACCCCCCCTTCCTCTCCCTCAGATCCTCCCTGGAGAAAACGCAAGCCGTGGACGGAATTTATACTTTAATGCTTTGTTTGCATTTCTTCAACCTTGAGTATTTTTCCCTAAAGGTCACCTAGACAGAATACACCTGGTACTGTCTGTGTTCAAAACCAAACCTTTCTGTGCTTGCCAACCAATTTGGTGCAGGTTAAATTAACAGCCTTGGAGAAGCTGTGCAAGTAACTGTTTTATTTTGTCCCATTTACCTCTTTGTAGTAGTTAAGAGTATCAGGTGGGAAGAGAACTCAGAAAAGCTGCTTGCGCTTTCAGCAATGTCTTGCTGGCAAGTGACACTTAAACTGAATACGGGAGTAAAAGGAAGAAAGTAGGCAAAACAAGATATTTCCTGCAGTTGTAAAATCAGTTTATACTGTCTGCCTGCATAGATTTGGGGAAAACCTTTCTTTCTGCTCCTCTGTGACCTACAAAGGTGTGGAGTAAGGCTATGAAGGCTTCATAAAAAAACCCAAAAAACTGATGGCTGCAGCCGGAGGATGGTAATTTCAGCACCCATTAAGTTTTGGCTCATGGATTTCCTGCCTCAGTGACACACATGGAGAAGAAACCTTTCTGTTATTTTGTATGAGGCTTCTATTTTCATCACTGATTTTTATTAAATGAAATATGTTGGCTTGGGTGGGTTTGGGGTTTTTTTAAGTCTTGCTTAAAAACAACCACAAACTGATAAAAAATGAAGCATCTGCTTGGAATCAATTTGTACCCACCAAGCGTCAGTTAACACTAATGCTGCTTGGCACCTCTCAGAAACGGGAGTGTTGGCCAGCTGGAGAAGAATAACTAAGCCTTGATCTGCAACTTAGATCACAGGGACTTGGGCTCTAGCTCTGCCCTGTAACAAACTTTTACTCACTATCTCTGTCCGTGGACTTGAAGGCTTCTCGGGATAACCAGTGAAGTTTTGCCTCCTATAATCTGCGTCATACAAAGTTATGGTGGCAACCTGCTTTATACACTTTTATTTTAAAAAATCTTTGTCTACCACTTATTTTCACATGATCTTGGTCTCTACAGTTCTCAAGCTTCCTGCTCCTTAAAGGGGAGCGTGCAAAGCTAAATGACACGATTGGTAGAATGAAAAGCAAAAATCTGTGGGGCTGCCTGGAGCTACTGAATTATTTCTGGCTCATTTCTAGAAACGAGGTAGTTAATTTCACAGCTTTCAATAATCTGAACAGTTGATTGCTCCTGACAATTCTATAGTTGAGACTAAAAAAAAAAACCACAAGCTGTGCCAACTCCCCATTCCTAATACTTTTTACTATAAATCTGCTCCTTTTATCAAGAAATGCCTAGCTGAGCTTTGTTAATGCAATGTCTTGGTTTGTAGTTAACTATTGAACTTCAGGCTAATGCCCTTAGCATTTTGCAGTCTGATTTTCCAAAGCAGGTAAAGCCGTTAGATTCTCCGCTCCTTAAGGAGAGAAACCAGCTCTGCCTTTTGCTCTCTGTAAGAGAGCAGATGAGATGGGCAAAAGCCTTGCCCTGTATTTTAACTCACACAAGTCTCAGATTCCAGACTGATTGCATTTCATTATCAAGAGAGAAATCATATTGTAAAAACAGAGGTTTAAGATGGCCTCACACACTCTGTTTCGCACCTTCTGTGCAACATAAGAGTATTCTTCGTGGGGGAGGAATTTCCATTTATAGGTTCATGGTGTGAAAATCGCAGTTATTGCCCTCTAACTGAGAACAAAAGCACCTGGCTGCAACTCCACCTTCCTTCTCATGTCCTATGTTCTGCAGCAGCCTCAAACCCGCTGCCAGAATCACTGGCTCCAAACGGGTTGAATCAGGCCGCAGAAGAAGCCCAAGCAGCTCTTTTCTGCCACGTTTGTCCACAGCCTCCTACAGGAAGCACAGCACAGAACGCGCTACCCAAGCAGGGACAGCACAAGTCAAATCCCCAGGCATTTTTTTTCTATCGGCAATTTGGCCCAGTTTAGCCACACTATTGCCAAGCAGGATCTGGCCCAATATGCCCTGAACTGGATCGCTGTTATCTCAAATGCTTTGACGCTGAAAAACGTATTGCAGGAGCTTGGAGGTGAAGTGTAGACAATCCCCAGTGCCCCTTCTCCAAAAACTCAGCACACCAGATGTTTCCCCATCATGAGCACCAAAGGAGGTCTGTGTTCCTTGTAAGGAAAGCCTGAATATCAGCTTCTTGGTGACTCAGGCTTCCAGTTTTCCACCACCTCTCTCTGAAGAACAGCAAGGTGCTGTTCCCCTTAGTGCATGGGGAGAATATAACAAAACATTATCAATAAACCAGCTGCACTTAACACACTGAAGGCTCACGAAAGTAAAAATGTTTTGCAGCGCTTTGTCTTTTAGGTAAAATCTTTACCTAAAAGCATCAGAATTGTTATCATTTTGACCCAGTGTTTCATTTTAATCTGACTACCAGAGTATATTACCATATTAATATTATTCTATTTACATGTTCCGTGGGTGTACATGTAGTCAACATCACTTTTTTTCAGTGCTATCATTTCTGCTTCAGCTAAAACCAAAATTCCGGTCTTATCAAATCAGAACACGATGCTTTTGAATGCACCATATCCTGTGTCATTTGTATGTTCTTTCTCTAAAGTTAAACACGATGCTTTTCCTGGTCCCAAGGTGTCTCAAAGGAGCGTGACAAGGATTTTCTTGTCTATTTGTTTTAAAGATACCATGTACAGGTTAGGCTACTTTGATATCTGTTTCCATTTCTGTCTCTCACTTTTTTTTTTCCTTTTAGAAAGCCAACTTTTGGACTGTTCTGAATGAGAAACTCAAAACTCCAGACTCTTTAAGCCCTGGATTAGGAGAGAAGAGATACCCCAACAATCTGGCAAAGCAGAAAACAACCTTCCCCATCTTAAACAAGAATAAACCACCTGCTGTGGGAGAAACTGACTGTAGGAGAAAGCTGACTCACTCTCTTTGGAAAACAACACTTGAAAGGACCAAAGCGGTGCAAACCTCTGCAGCTCAGTTTGAGGGAAGGACCAAAGCTTTTCATCTAACAAAAGAGGTGACTAACCAAAAGAAGGACCAAAGAATTTTCAGGACCAAATAAAAGCCAGATGGCAGTGTAAAACAGAAGTCCACTGCTTGTTGTCATTTTAACAGCAACCTGCAAAATGATTTGCAAAGGCTTATCTCAGGCAGTCTGCTTAACTGTGTGAACCAGCAGTCTTGAGACCGAGAGGATGGAGCGTTTCTTGCCGAAGCCATCGTGCCATCTGTCCTAAGTTTCCTCTCTTGTCCTCCTTCATGAGTCTGTTGAGGCAAGACAGAAAATCTGCAGGTAAATAGGGAAAATGGACCAAAGCTGACAGAGAGCAATGACTGAGATTTATGTCAAATTCCATGGAAACCTGACTGCCCGTGTCCACTTCCCAACTCTGGCTACAGAAGTAGACACAACAGTAGATAAATATTCCGGCCTCTACGTGTACGTGGGATTGTTCCTAACGCTTCTGGCTCTCCTTCTCATACTGCTTTTCTCCATGCTCTTGCGCCTGAAGCATGTTGTTTCCCCAATGACCACATCTCCAGAGGGCACTGAGAATGTCCAGCAGTTCACAGATGTGGAAATGCACAGCAGGATTCCCACCACTTAGAGACCCCAAACCAAAACGGGCTCTGTGCTTGTGAAACACGTTACGTTCGGCAAAAGAAGGGTGGAAAGAATCTCTGCCTGTCTGTTGAGCCCTACAACTTATCGCACAAATACCAAGAGCAGCACAGAGCATCTGGAGAGCATCACGGAACTCACGCTGGCTGGGACCCATCGGCTCTTGACACTATAGGCAACATGTGTGCAACACCTTCAATAAAATTTACATTACAGAAACCTACTGCTGACAGGAAAGACTCATATCCCTGTAAAAGTCCTTGCAGAAAATGGAAAAGCCACAATAATGACAGCCAAAAACCCAGAGAGACATAAACCAGAATGTATCCCGGAGCCTCTATTGGCTGACCTATCTCTCTACCCTTAAATTCTTTGCTTGGGAAGAGTTGAATCAACAAAGTTAAGTGGTATAAGTGGGAAGAGCCCACAGGGCACATCCAGAAATTGCCAGTGGTTTGGAAATTCTCAGGCATTTCTGCCATTCAAGAAAGAAAATCTTAAACTGCCCTTTTTTTTTTTTTCCCTCCCCACTTGAATGGTCCATTTACACAATGGAGTTTCAGAAGTATACAAATGTTTCATCACCTGCTGGAACTCGGTTTCTGACATAAAAAACCTTTCAGTGAATAGGTGCATTCCAGATATCAGAAAGAGATGGAATTTCTAAGAGATGAAAAAAAGTAAAGATAAAATTTAACAAAGGCTTAAAATAAAAAGAAGGCATCAGCAGGAAATGAGCAGCAGGAGAGAAAATATGTTAAAAGACACTCTACCTCTCTTCCTTTGTTCTCTGTTATATTAACTGAGCTGAATGCAAATGTGTTTGTGCATTTCAGCCTTTTCAGTCTCACTCAGTAATTAAAATGCAATGTAAAGTTTGTGAGTCAAGTGCACACTTTTCTCCCAACAGACTCAAATTCATAACAACATTTCCTCTCACGTCCACGTTGGGTTTTCATTCTCAAAAGACAGACCAGTTCTTCGACAGCTTTTTCATTTGTTTTCCTCCAAAGAAAAGCTGAAGAAATGTCAGGGCCTGGCACTGCAATAATGAATAGTGTGAACACGGACACGGACTAGTAGGGAACATGCAGATGATAAGTAAACTCACTGAATGCTGAAAGGTAGGACTGGATTCAAATATCCTGGCGGATCATTTGGAACAGTGAGGAAAAAAATGTTTATTTACATTTATGAAACAACAATCTGACCCAGTCCTCTTAGCTATGAATGATGTACAGTGATAGACTTTGCTTCTGTGGGTGGGAAGGATGGAATCAGATATGGCATATCCCTTCCACTGTAAGAGCCGCTGCCTCTTCCAGAAAAACCTTGAGCCAGATTGTTTCAGCTACATCTCTAAAGGGCACGAATTTTACCCACCTTATCATCTTTATTATGGTCTCATTCTAGCTTGGTGATAAAATCCTCTGGTGCTTTCCACATATATATATACACTTATTTGTCAATTCTCCTCTCTCCAAGGGCTTGGAAAGTGTAAATTCCCCCTACAAAGAAACAGTGCTCAAATTAGAGAAGACACTCACTCTGGGGACTTGTGACAGTAACAAGAAACTGTTTCTCAAATGCTTTGTGTACAGCAGGTTCTTTATTTACCTGCAATGGTCTGCATATGGATGAGCTGTCTGAACTAGGAATATAGATTTTAGAGCTGATTTGGGGGGGCAAGGGGAGCAGAATGGCAAAGTAATGTCCATACTGGACACAGCTGGTCAACAGGCAGGACTAGTGTTTTTCTTACTGATGTATTTAGTATAAAACTATTTAACATTTGTTTCCTCCTATTGAATACCACCTTTTATACTCCATTAACCCCCACATCAGCAGGTTTGATTTGCGAAACAGCATGATGTCTCGGTTTAGAAGACAGGGGAAACCTGTGTAAATGCCCCCCCCACCTCCGAATGGCTATACCTTTGAAATTATGGGGCTTTCAGACAAAGATATGGGGATAGGAATACCAGTTCTTGACTAAGAATATTGCAACTACAAAGGTAATGGTACAGAGAAAACAAACAAATAATCCCAGAAACTCTGACAGAGTCAGAATACAACCTGACTTGGGAAAAAAAAAGTCCAAATAAATCCAAATTAAAGTCCTCCTGGAGTAGCAGACGCGGTAGACGGGTCCGGGGGCGACAGGGCCGGGTCCAGTCCTCCTCTCTGGCGAAAAAAATGGCCGCGGCTCCCCCAGGCGCTTCCACCAGCCACTGTGGCGGTCCCGCTCCAGCAACACCACCCGTGCCCCCCAGGGCAGGGCCGAGGTTCCAGTGGTCGGGGCTTTGGGGACGGCTCCCACTGACTGCCCCCATCATTAACCCATGATTCCCCATTAACAGAAAGCACCTGCCCCCTGGAGTTACAAGAAATAAAAATATCTTCCAACCGGTTTCAACAGATGAAAACAGAATTACACATTTTTGGTTACATGCTGTAACCCAGGACACACGGTGACTGTGTAAGTGAATATAGCACACAATACACTGCCAACAATATCTCCCCACGCCACGCGTGCTAGTGAGTTAGTCAGTGACATTTCAATATAACAGAACCTATGCAGATCTCTTTGGCTTTGTGTGTGTCATTCATTCAGCCATCATGAGGCTGACTAGCCCTGGCTCAACGTCTGGCTTGCCTTGTACAACCTCTCCATTTTCTTGACGTGCCACGCAAAAGCTACAACTTAATCAGATCATAAATGTTCTAAGTAAATCAGCAACTAAACCACACCAGCCTTCCAGCACAACTAACTGTGGAAAAGCTGCAGGACAGATTCAAATATTGACATAAAATATCAGACCTACTAATGGAAAATGACAGTGTCACGGTCTGAGTCGGGACCCAAATTCTGATTGCTCTGATCTCAGCTCTGCAGGTAGGTGTCAAGACCGTGCTCCTTCCCTTCATACTAAAGAATGTTAATTCAGGAGAGTCTCACAATCCTTTAAAACTTATTCAGTAAATACACTGTAAATAAAAGAGCAATCCGTTTATATTTCATTACATTGTACCACATTATATCTTTGGGCAGAATGTTTATTTCTATATAATACTGCTACGGAAGGCATATCTATCTTCTAACAGAAAAATGACAAGTTTTCCTCTCTAAGGCTTCGTTTCACACAAAGAATCCATCCCACTCAATACATTTACAGTCCCAAAGGCACCCAGAGTGCCTCATTTTTCTGTAGGATGCCAGCAAATTTCAAAGCTTTTCCCACTGAGAAACAGAAGAATGCCTTCTCCCCCTTTTCATTCTCATTTGTAATGTCCAAGACCTGATGTCTCTGAGAAAAGCGACTGTTGGGTGCATTGACCCGTGTTTCCCAAGTGAACTTTGGCATTCTTTGGCTATAAGGAGTGGTTATTGGAACTTCTGCATGGATCTTAGAGAGCTGCAGGTGTCACACCCATACCCTTCCCCTTCAGCAGTCTGTTTTCTTCCCACTTGTCCATCTGCTACAGAAAACTGGGGTTTTTTTACAAAAATAAAGAGACATACTACTATCAATGGTGAGTCATTGGCTGTTCTGTACTATTCCCACGTGTGGATCTGAGAGACCAGCTCATATGCAGAAATAGGCTCATGTGGTGCCACTAATTTTGAATTAGCTGTTGGCCTCAGGGGGCATCTATGTTAAGATCTTCTACCAGTCTGTGCAAATATTACCTGAACCAGTTTGCTCCCACCTTTTCTTCCATCTAAGACATTGGAAACAAATACAACTAGTAAATTCATCACCTCCTCGTTTCCCTAGCTGTGGGGGAAGACCTGTTGTTCTGAAGGAGCAGCCGAACAACTATGTGTTGCCATTCCGTGGGTGGGCCTGTGAAGTCAGAACAAGGCTACAGTCATCCGAAAAACCACCACCACTCCCAAATCTCCCAGGGTACTTAGTCTAGGAGGTGTCAGGATCTGAGCGTGGTGCTAACTCCCTAAACCATATATATTGTCCAGAGATTTATGATTGGGTAATTGAGCAATCTCATCTGTGTGACTTCCATTCATGTCCATGGATTTTCTGCATTAACAAACCCTTAAGTATTGAGCAGAAAGGGTTGATACGTAGAATATGTTTCTTCTCTGTGTCAGATTATGTAAACATAAAACTGCATTTTCATATCCTCACAGAGAAGAATTTTGCAAAACAGCATAACTCAGCAGAGGATCAACCTTGAGCTCCCCAAAGGACCTTTTTTTTTTATTTTACTTGAAAAAGAAATAAAAAATGTTTTAAACCCAAAAAATATGTGACGTCATACTCCCATTTAACCGTCAGCATTAATGAAAAATTACTTGTATGCCTTGTCTTCACTTGGAAAAGAAATCTGTCCTTACCCTGCAGTCATTAGTGTGGTAACTACTTATGAGGTAACAGATAGACAATTATAGCTTTAAAGCAGGTTAGGAGATCAGGGAAGATGCTGCTGACAGTAGATGCTACATGTCAACTTATGTCCCACAGATTAAATTAGGCGAGACTATGGAATGACTGTATTAGTTTTTTTCAAAGAAGATACATCTTTGTGATGTGTCTATAGCTTAGTTCTAGTATGGACAGAAAGTTTGTTCATGGGCCTGTTTATTTATGTGCCTTGCAAAAAAGTCTGCGATCTCACAATGACATGGATAACTAAAAATTCAGATGTAGATGTATCTGAAAAGGGGGAAAATCTCAAATGGTATTTTCTTGGTACATGAGCTGCCAAACTAGTTGTTGCCATTTTGCTAGAAAAATAAACCTAGAGATCATGAAGTCTGCTTGATAGATGCAGTGGGCTCAAAAAGATTGCACAGAATGTTAAATAAAAAGCATCCAAATACATAATTCTATACACAAATGCTAAAACTGCAAGAGAAGATTTAAGAGTACCTCCTGGCGAATTGGGGAAGATGTTATTTTCAAGTACTGCTCCTGACACAGATTTCACACTTGTTCACCAAAAGGATTTGCATGCTATACATTCGATCTGCCTAACCTCATAAAGGCCTCTGAGATCTTCACCATCCTCCGGCTTTTATGGAAGGTTGCGAAGTTCCAGCATGAATAAGAGCAGTCTTCAATTTCTGATATTGATTCTGTGGGCACAAATATCACAACAGAGCCTGAAAAATCACAACCATAACTTAGTTCCTTGCACACTTGCTCTCTAGAATGCAGCTTTATACAAAACCTCAGTCCTCTCATAAGAGAGAATAGTTAAAGTAAAATTCAGGACAGTTTATGTTATGTGTGAAAAATAATCCTTAACTGAATTTGAATTTTGACGGATCGGATTTTTCAGAGGTACTCTAGGATTCCTTCAGCTGAAGGCAGGAAGTTGTCCAGCTGTAGGCAATGCTAAATTGTGAAAGCAGCTCTGGATACAAGAGAGAAAGGTCTGTCCAATTCGTATGTAACTAATAAATAACCCACTCCCTATATTCCCACCTGAATTTCATGTCTATGTAAACTTGTCAACTGGGGAAAAAATGATGAATAATTCAGATCTCCCCCTCTCTTCCTTCTCCTCTAGATTTATTAACCCATTTTCAAAGTATAATTTGATCGAGATAATAGCCACAGACTTCCTAAACCAACTCTCTCTGCATTAATTCTGTCGGTCACAGTCCTGCTCTCACAGTCCCATTTAACAGCAATCGATTAAGATACAACAGGCACCTGCAAGTCAAATGAGAGCTCAGCAACATTCTTCGACATTTGAAATCTGTTCCTCTCTGAGAGCAAGAAATTTATCTGATTTAATTTGGGCTGATGTTCTGAAGCTAGTTCCTCTTCAACTCCTCAAACACTTGCACCACTACAGTTACTGGCTGATGTTTATTCACTCCAGTGCTACAAAAAAAATACAGACCTCCCAGCATACTGGAGGAGTAGCACGTATCTGGGTTACTTCTACGCACCTCACACATGTGAGCAAACATTAAGCAGACAAGCTCTTCCTTAAAATGCAGGGGAAGATTCAGAAGCAAACCGGGCTTGGGCTACTCGTTGAACCGTGTGGGCAGGCAGGCACTGAGCTGGAGCACTCTTTACAGGACAACACAAACCCACGAGCTGGATTTGAGTGTATCTTCGGCATCCTCCAGCACCTTCCCACTGTTCCTACTATATCCCTTAAACGTCTTCCCATATCAGAACCCTGTCTTTGGGCCAGAACTCGCAAGTGGGTGTTTCTCACACTGAGGTGGACAGAGAGGCTGAGGGTGCATTTTTTGAGGCTATGTAAACCTGTATTATTAGCTCAAAAGACACAAACCTGGATGGCACCCAATGAAGCAAAATTTACAGGGAAGATCTCCTCTTTACTCCTTATGCCTTAGCAATCCTAATTCAAACTAACAAACGTTCACAGCAGTTAATGTGCAGCACTTTTTATAAAGTTACTCCACAGTTTTTAGGTTACCAAGAACCTGTTCACATAGCTGTGGCATGACTAGCACATAACGCCCGAGGAAGCTCAAATCTGGACCAGTGTGAGGTTGCTGCTATATATTCACTGGCAAATTCTATAGCTTTGTCACAACAGCATCAAACCGACGTGGCTTTGCTGTTGTTCACACATTTTTCATGCTTCCACAGCTTGGAAAATCACTGAACAGCCGTTTCGGCACTGCCTTTGTCAGGACACGGAGTTCAGGTGATAACGCCACATGGGTTTGCATTCCTTCATGTTGGCACCTAGGAGGGAAGAAATGCCACTTGCAGTTGTTGAACGCATCCAACCAAACAGAGAGAGGAAAGAGAGGCGCATTCTGAACGCAACCGTTTTTCGCCAATGAATTTCAAAGCCGTTTATCGAAAGGGACAGCTAACAGATAACTACCACGCGGCAACAGTCCCCATATGCACATCTGCAAGCTACTCAGGAAGAAAGAAACCACTGGGATCAGAATGCTGAGGCTGCTTTTCCGTTGTCTGACTTTTGCTTGTAACTATCCATCCATTTACCACCAGCCACGCCATTGCCCCGCTGTCCTGCTTACCTCCGCACTCAGACTGCTCGGCACCAGCTTAGCTGGCATGAGGCTGAATAATGATTTGCTGCAAAGCCATTTGGGAAAGATATGCTGATGGAGTGAGTATATACATTCTTAAATTTGCCTTCTCTTTGAATGTAATTTAAAGGTGAAGTGAAGGGAAACCAACAAGTTTTCCTGGACTGTTCTCACGTTGTTTGACTTCAGCATTAGGGAGGCAGGAAGAGCTGAGAGTTGCTAAGTTTTGTCTGTTTCGTGAAGATTTTGTCTTTTGGGGGTCATAAATTCTCTCAATTCTTTCTTTCAAGGAAAGACAAACACAGCAAAAACAAGTGTCTCCATGGACAGGAAGCAGTGAGAGCTGTTGTCTCTCTCTCAGGTGATTAGATCCATCTATACCAAGTTTTCATTTCCCAAGGTATCTTCTTTCAGCAGTAACCATCATTTGGTTTTGTTTTTTTTAGTAGACCAATCTGTAAATAAATACAACATGCAGTCCTCCTCTTGGGAAGGCTGTTTATTCTTTCTTCTAAGTGAGTCTGCAAGATCTTTCATTCAGTGTTCTAAAGTCTGTGAGACCATTTCATTGAATGAAATATAAAAGCCTGGACTCAATCTCAACAGGCAGTTGGGGAAGGCACGTTTTAGGCAATTTCAACGTTAAACATTGCCTCTTTACTTTGCACTGCGGGTTTAAAACTCTCAGTGGAACATAAGGCAAAATAAACTAATGCCTAGTGATATGCGTACGTGTGCTTATCTCATCCCCGAGTGGCCGCAGCCTATTCTTTGTCCTTCTCATCTAAAACCATCCTCTGTTGTGCCAAAGCCTTGCAGCTCTTCTCTGAGCAGGCTTTTGAACAACCCTCAACAGAGCTTTGCAGCTTAATGAACTATCTCAGGTTTGCAGAAATCCAATCAAATCGATGTCGGAACGTGGTCTCGAGAACAGGACTGGTAGTGAGGAAATCAGGTGTTTTTCCCTTTTCAATCATGGACAACACATTTCATGATCTAACATGCCTGGTGACAGAAATTACGACACACAAAGCGAACTGCGTGCCTGAGCACTCTGTGTACCCACGCTAGTCTGGATGGTATCAGAACCTCTTAGGAGTACAGTAGAACATATTTTCAGCCATTTGCTTCCCAAGTCTCTCTAGTTTAATGTTATTCCTTGAGTGTATGTCAATAAATTTATCAACTCTCAACTGACAGTAACGCTTTTAGGCATAGATCAGTCATTATATTTAGTGCAAGCCTAGATGAAAGATGAGAGGAGTTTACACAAACTACTTCATATTCCCTCTTTGTCTCCCAGGGTAGTCCTTCATCTTTTTCTGGTGTTTTTTGTTTGTATTTTTTTTCTGTGGTAAGTGGCTGGCACAGGCTCTCTCTGGCTCTCTTTATCTATTGAGAAATGTATTATAATTAGAGTTCTTTAAGATTTTTAGCATTTCTAAAGGGAATTAGTTCTTTATAGAAGAAGGGTTTTCCCCATTGTGGGATTCATACCATAATTAGACAAAATGATGGGCTAAGTCCCAGTGGAAAAAATGCACTGTAATTGGTGTTCATTTTTGTTCCATAAACCCATGGAGATCATGCTGATTCCTCCTATCACAGCCACTTCTGAGGCACAGTGTTCAATTTAAAACTGACATATCATTATTGTTTAGTCCCCACAAGTATACTCAAGGCTTTATCCATCTGAAATGATGTCTGACATGAACCTTCTTCCTCTGAGAAAAATAAAATGTTCCAAAGAAAATTTAAGAACACTGGCATTTGCTTTGCCTTGTCTCAGAAGCAACAGATTACAGCCAGCCCTGCTTGCCTCGTGTTCCTTCTTCAGGCATCCTTGAACTCAAGTCAGAAAAGAAACACCTGGCATGGCACAAATCCTATTTGTACGTGAAATTAAGACACATGAAAGAATTTCTTCCAGGCTACGTAGTACACAGGCCAAGAAAATAGCCCATTACAATCACAGAACAGAGTTACCAACCACCAAAGACAGACCTCATTCAGTACAAGCAATATGTGGCCAGACTTTGTGGAAAAGAAATAAAAATATTTAAATGGATTTATTGCACCTAGCAAATCATTAATGAGGATGGGTGTTCTTAAGAATGAACTAGTTTTTAGATGAAAAATACCAGTGTCACAAAGTTTTGTTATTACCTTGCTGATTGCAGAAATGCAGGAAGCTTACACTTAAGCCAGGCAGTTAAATTCACCTCAGCCAGAAACGTATTTTTATGGAGGAACAAAACAGTCCTCTGTGTATGTGCAATTCTTCTAGCTAATTAGCACCTTGGGGGAGGTTTTTCATAAACAGAAAACAGTAAGGGACCTGCAATATATCCCAGCAGTACCTTGTGTAATATCAGACTCAGAATCAACGAAGATTTCACTTGAATCCTTACCAAGTCACTGCCTTACAAAACAAAAAATAAAACACCAGGTTCAGAGAAACCAAAGGGAATGACTTTGCCCATCATGACAGAAATCTAATGCCCTGGAGGAAAACGGGACACAGTCTGCTTCAGAAGATGTTTCCTTTTGATCTCAGACATAAATCGTTTCCTCAATATCAAAGCTCATTGCATCCAGATAGTTACGCCAGAAGGGTCATCGTATCAACTGTGGGGGCTACCAGGCAATTATATCCCTTTGATGAGGGACAGAAAAGGAACATTACTTGCTTCATGGCAAAGGCATTGGGCCAAGTTTGACACTGCCTGATAGTAACCCAATGCTCAGCAGCCTGCAAGAGTCTTCAGTCCTATTTCTGATGGCCAACTGCCCGTATCTCCACCGAAAGCTCAGAGCTGTTTCCAAAAGGATTAGAAATGGACCATGGTGTGAAGCACGAAGAATCGATTCAGCCATTGTAGTTCCATCTCCCAAGCAAGGCAAATAAAAGCTGACCTGTCTGTACATCTGCCAAATATGTTTCACCTCAATTTGGGATTTATTAAAGACTTCAGTCTACCCTCAGCTGTCATCCCAATCTGTGATACACTTAAAAATCAGGCAAAACAAAACTGAGGCCCTTCATCTGGACTGATTTCACCACGAATCACCGTTTTATTGCGGCACAATGACAAGAACAGTGCTTTGTAGCGTGCTGCTAAGAAGAAACATTGGTACACAAAGCCTTAGGTAAATGAACAGTCACATTTAGTATGTGAACATCTCTTAAGTTTCATCAGGGAAAGGGAAAGGCAGGTTTACCGTAGATGAAAGTAGAGGGGGCCACGCAGAAGTACGCTATAGAGTGAAGCAAACAGGACTATGGTGAGTTCAGCAGTTTTCTCTAGGGACAAGATAATGCAAAATATTCTGGTTTTGACACTAGTGCACGATACCTTAAAACCTAAATAAGTTTATATTTGTAAAGTGTACACACACTCAAAACAGTTTTCCAATTGTAAACATTACTATCTCTCTCTCGTGCACATCTCTCTGCATACATCCTTAGGTTATCAAAAAATAAAAGACAATTTTGGTCTTCACATCTTTGTGAAATTCACCGCACAGCATTAAAGTTCATGTTTGCCTCTGTATAAAATATTCTTAGCATTTCTGGTGGTAAAAAGAAGGTCATATACAGGAAATGTCTGCAAACAAAGATGTTTCTGGTATTGATTCCTCTCAGTAGGATTCACTGCTATATAAACCTGTGGGGAAATAAAAAAGGTAGACGAGACAGAGCTGTTAAAGAGTCTCCAAGTGGAGCTCAGTGGTTTAGGCAAGTATCTAGCGGCTACTTTGATCCCTAATATCTAATGGGAAGTAGACCCCCTGTAAAGAATAAGCTATCATCTTATTAGCACCAACTAAAAGGAAAGATATATGAAGGATGACTCTGTTGCTGCTATTAGCACCCCAACTGTTGTTGCAAAGGCTTGGGAACGGTGCAGAGGGTACAGTTCCTCCAAACAAGATTCGCTGGTACAGCTCCTCCGAACAAGACTTGCTGGGAACAGGCAGGCTGGGCACATGGAGCATCCCTCGGTCTTTCAGGCCTTGTGCAGATCTGTGCTGGCTCTCACTGCTGATCGGCTGAGAAGTGAATTTCACGTGCTTTCACTTCGGTTTTGAGAGCTGGCTCGAGAGGAAACGACAGACATTGCAAACGTGGAGATGCTAATACCATGCTGAAAAGCCTGAGCAAAAAGGTGCCTGCATGCTTGATGCCTTTTGATCCCCTCGATGCAGTGGATGCGGGCAGCCCTCTACTGGCATGAGCGCTACGGCTTGTGTTCGCCCAACACCTGCACTCTCCCGGTTTCTTTTCAAGCAGAATTAGTTTTTCATTAATTGTAGAGTATGTTCAGCTAGTCTACATACTTCCAAAATCAATTTACTTAATCAGTAGGCTGACTGAGGTGTCCCTGAAGACTTCTGAAGACTAATTCTACAGAAACCATGGCTGCCTAGAGCCAGCTACTGGAAAACAATAGGCAAATTGTCAGAGGTGAAAATTAGACGAGGGTCATAGGTCATCTTACCTATTTTAATGCTGCATGGCAAAGAGAGACATCTGTATTTACTTGTATAATCGGGACTGGCTGGGAAAAGGGAGGCACTCTGCTCACTTGGAGCTCCTTCCCAAATATCTAAAACTGTTGGTTTACTTGAGCACAATATTCTAATTTCCCTTAAAAATGTACATCAAAAAGAATAATTGAAACATGAAGCCTATCTCAGTGCTTGTAAAAATTCATGCAAGGCACCTCAGGATTTGATTACATGCGCACCAGCACAAGCTGCATTCAGAGAACAAAGTTCAATTGATTTCAGGGAGTCTGATTTGCCTGGATGAAAATGAATTTTTAATAGGTTTGGTTGTCAGAGGAATTATGCAAGAATATGAAATGGCAGGGCAATCACACAGTGGAGGTGTGGAGGTGTTTGCTGGTGGCTAGGAGGCAGGAATAGGAGCGTGTGTTTTCCACAGACAGCAAGTAGTGCCAGGCTGTCACAAGCGGAGGTTCCCTGGGGAGCTGAAGGGACCAGTTGCCAGGAGACATCATCATCTCGAGCCTTCACAGCCAGGAGAGTGTTCCTCAGACTCCCTCTTCCGTCTGCGTACCAGCCTGCTTTGCAACCATTCTGCAAATTACTTCCTTTACAGTCTCCCAGGTATCCCCAGCACCAACTGGAAATTACCAGCTTTGAGAAATTTTATTTGATGTGAAGCCCATTTTCTGTTTTGTTTGGTTTTTTTTTTAATGCAAGCCTTTTACCCTTGACAGAACTTGGCAGAGGCATCAAGCATCCGAAAAGATCCAGTTCAATGGCTGCTACTAATCAGTTGAGCCACACTCCTTGTAACAAAGACTGCCTCACAGTATGTGCTATATCCCAGAACAGAGATGACCTCCTGCCTTATGGGCAGGATACAGACCAGCAGTGCTCTGCTTTCCTAAACTAATAAGCTTCTAGAAGTGAAGTCTCAAAGAATCGTGACATTTAAATACAAAGCAAAAGAGGAGTAATAAAGAGATACATAGTTACAGCTACCTAATAAATAATACTTATGTGTTAGTCTTCAGGGCCTTAAGTCAGTAAGTTGTTTTCTTGGTTTCCTCTTTAGAAGCATAAGGCCCTAAAACTCAGGATTACCTAGTTCCAGAACCTGGGGCTTCAAGGCACGCCACCAAATATTGCAAAATTCAGAAAAACCGGCAAGAGTTGTCAGAGCAGACACACACATTCCAGCTAAGCCACAGCCTCTCCTTCCACTTCAAACGTGAAATATTTAGGCCGTGGACAGAGTTCCTCCCCACTGCTTCAGCACCTGTCTTCTGCTAGTCATGACTGAGGAGAGGTGATCCAACATCCCCTTCGCTGCCTTCGCTGTCAGTGTGAGCATCTGCGTATCGGCAAGGCTGTCTCACAATCCCCACTGCCCCGTAACCAGCCCACAGAGAGACAATTCAAAGGATGTACAATGTCGTGAGGAAATATTTCAAAATATACTATTTAAATTTGCCTGCCATACACTCCTCTGTTATTTTCCCTGACCAAGCATCTCTGAATCACAGTAATAGGGAGGAATCATTCCCCAAAATATTCTCCATCTAATTTGCACCGTTCCCTCCGGTAACAGAAATATCATCCCTCAGAAGTACAGCACTAAATCTAAATGAGAGAGGAAAAGAAAGCGAACATTTTTTTTCAGTTCAAATTTATATAAAGCTGACTAGTAGGACTATCTTTACTCATTTCGTAGGTTCATAAACATATAGAAAGCACTGAAACATAATGTAAATTTAGTGCGGAAAAATCTAATTGCTCTCTTCTGCCTCATGTTATCCACTGTATCACAAGCCACAGGGAGAATGACTCTGTGCACAAAAGTCAAGGTAAAGGAAAGACAGGGTTGTATTTGTAACTAGCTAGTCATTGGTGACTCTGTAGGCCTTTCTGATGGTGTATATCTTTAGATGTTTCATTACGATTCATTATTTGATACGCTGGCCGCTGCCTAGGAATTTCAGAGGTCGTCAGAGTTTTATTGTGACAGCTCTGAGTTACTCTTTAGAGTTCAAGAGCAAATTAAGAGCAGTATGTAGTTTGCAGAAACCGAGATGTGAACCGACTAGTTTACTTTCATGCATTTTCTTACTCCTGAATAATATAATTACGGAGCTTTCAGGGCAAAGTGTGGTGAGTTGAGCTGAATAAAAAGCGACAGTGCTCAAAACTGAGCCATCCAAACCCCTTTCAAATAAGGGCTAAGGAGAAGGGAGGGGGCATACATCATTCCCCACTTAACAACAACAACAAAAGTGCACTCGTGCCATCTTCAGCTTCTTGCCCAGATGTTGCCGTGGGAAGAAAATACCAGACTGTAAATTATGCCACATAAAGCACAGATGGGAGCAAGCTCTCACACGAATGTATCTTCCATTTTAGCCCTTTCCTAGCCTCTCTCTGGAGTCTTAGACTACATTATGTCAGATTGAGCTCCTATTTCTTGCATGTCCCTGACACTGTCCCACACACATATCCCGGAGAGAAATGACTGGCACTGCAAAGAGAGACTCTCCAGCCCAAGCAGGGACAGATTCCTAGGTTTTCCCCAAAGAAAATGGGCAACCCAACTGAGCCACAAGAAAAAGCAAAAGAATCAAATGCAAAAGCCTTTGTGCCATGATCCTGAATGTAGTGTATTTTAAGAATAGCTGTTTTAACCCTTATTTCAAGCAAAGCTATATAGCATCTTTCACAAGGGGTATTCAGAAAGATTCGTTGTAAGGAGGACTCCCTGGTGACAGGTACTCACTCACTCCCGGACATTTTTGATTATGAGAACAGAAAGATAGATTCCATTCGACATGCTAGTCACATTAGGTCTGGTTTCACAAACTGCTACGAAGGGTCAGCCGACCTTGAAACTTGAAATACTGTGCTCTTACGCAGTCAGGCCTTCTTTGGAAATGAAGCAGTATGCTTTCCTCCAGTTGAACCACCCTCTGATCACACAGAAATTAGACTAAACCTCTTCTTAAGAGTAAGAAGAGGTCAGGGAATCTGTTTTTCCCTTGAGGCACATGGGTTTATTGTTACCTCAAATGTCATTCTCCTAAAATTTAATTTAACATTTAAATACTTGTAAATATCCTAAAGCATTGACTAAGAAAAACTGGGCAGAGTTTAGAAAATATCACAAACCAGGCACCCACTGGCTGGAAGAATAAGTTTTTCTATATGCAAATGTTCGTATTAATAGAGCAAACCTAGATACAGGAACTAAACTGACAGTACCACGCAGACTGCACTCCAGTTTCTTTTCACTTGACGGTTGGGCAGACTAGTATTATCCAAAGTATCTTCATTTTTCTAAATGCACATTTTACTCTGCTGAAATTTGAGGGAGCAAACAGTGAAGGTATGAACAAGTTGCTGCTCATCCATGGAATATCTTCTTGGGAGTGCCTTACTTTACAGGAACTTTAAGTTACGAGTGAATGGCTGAAAGCAAGGTCAGTGCTGAGGTACAGTGGCAACCACTATAAACCGGCTTTAAATGCAGAATGAATGTGTGGGCTTTTGTTGGCGAGTTTTATCTTTCAATTCTGGCAGAGTAAAAGCATGTGTGTAGTGAGTTACAGTGCTTTAGTTGTTACAAATGAGCAGTAATTTCCTAAACTGCTGCAATTAACCTAATAAAAAATAATTATATAATCAGGAAAATACCCAATATATTTAAGTTCTATCCTCCTCATTTAAAAAAAAATAATTTACAATCATTATCCTGTTCTCACCTTTCCTCACAAGGATTTACATATGTGCTGACCTTCGCCTCTGACACACCCAAAAAATCTAGCACCCCTCCTTTCATCGCCGAGTCTGACTTTCTGTCCATCAGCTGTGAGCGCCTTGACTGCACTAATAGGTCTTAAGTGCACTGACCAGCCTCAGCCTGGGCTTCCTCCACCTCACCCTCTGATGGCGACTTCATTTACGTTCAGGCTTTAAGTAGAGTTATGGAATGGTTGTGGTTGGAACAGGCCTTCAAAGATCACCAACTTCTAGCTTCTTAGCCCTGCTGTGGGCAGGGACAGGTTGCTCAGAGCCCCATCCAACCTGGCCTTGAACACTTCCAGGGAGGAGGATTCCACAACTTACCCAGGCAAACCATTCCAGTATCTTGCTACCCTCACAAAAAAGATTTTCTTCCTAATATCTAACCGAAATCTACCCTCCTGCACTCTGGAACTGTTCTCTCTCATCCTATCACTACACTCCCTGATCAAGAATCCATCCCCAGGTTTCCTGTGGACCCTTTTAAGCACTGGAAAGCCGCTATAAGGTCTCTCTGCAGCCTCCCCTTGTCCAGGCTGAACAACCCCAACTCCCCCAGCCTGTCCCCACAGGAGGGGTGCTCCAGCCTCCTCATCGTGGCCTCCTCTGGACCCGCTTGAGCAGGTTCATGTGTTTCTTACGCAGGGATGACAGAGGTGAGTTGAAGGTGTTCTTGTTGCTGGTTCTGCTCCTAAATTGCTATTTGAGTTTTCTAGATGTACCTCGGAAATGGCTCGTTACCTTGCCTTTGCCTGATGGTCACTGGACTGCCGGACCTGTTGCGGCTACTGCTTGTTTTAATCTGGTGTGGCCAGACTATGCCCTCTCAGTGAGGTCTTTGCCTGGCTCGTGTTGTGGTCACCCTTAGTTCCTGGTTCCCTTGTCCTGAGGGAGAGCAGTAAGAGACCAGTAAGAGTGAGGCTGGTCAGGGCCACGAAGGCCCTGCAGTCTCAGGACTGTGATCATATTTTACTCGACAGCATGTTTCCCAAGATAAAGTGTCACCCTCCCCCTGGCTGTGTCTGCTGTCAGCACCATTTGCTTTAATCAAAAAATAAATAAATTTGTGTTGCTCATTATGCTAAATGAAAGCAACAGGGGGCTAATGAGCATTGTGAATAAGCCATTAACATGGCAATCAGAGGTATTCTCAAGATAGCTGCATCTTTTTCGCATCTTTCTTAGAATACTCAGTGCGTTAAATTCAGTTCAGATAATAAATAGATGTAGATGTCTAACTTTAGCAGGTTATGATTGGTTTTGATTTTTTTTTGTAGAATTGTACATTGTATTGCACTTGCAATTAAGTAAGAAAAGTGCTAGTTCATTTGTGCAACTGCTAAAGGGTTATTCTTGGCATTTGGTGGGCAAGACTGTGTTAACAGATGTAACGTTCAGGTTTTTTGGAAACTGTTATCCAGCCCCCTTGAGGTTTTCACCACAAAGCTGATATGTACCTGAAATAATAAATGTATTGGTGACCTCGTCTTTGCAATTGATTCGAAGTGCTTTAGCACTGAAGAGCATTCTTGTTTTTCAGAAAGGGCCTTCACCTGCAGCCTCAGCTTCTGCCTGATTTCTTGTCCCTTGGCTCCAGGATCACATTCCGCAGAAAACTGCCATGCCTTTGCTCAAGGCAGTGCTTTTCCTCAGTCCTCAGAAAAGCAGCAAGACCATCCCGAAACAGCATCAGAAAGATGTGTGCTTAGAGAAAGGGCAATAGGGAGGAGAAGAAACCCACCTGTATTCACTGATACTGAGAATGTGTTTCAAAACACCAAGTTCATCTGTTTAGGCCAAACAGTTTTTAAGTCTGACTCTCTCAAATCAACTAAGAGGCAGCAGAGAGCAGTTTTTTGGAGTTTGCAGCATTTCTGGAATATTTTGGGCAGCGGACACAGTCCACACACATAGCCATAATTATTAAAATTGTCTAAACAAAACACAGAATGCAGAGTTCAAACTATTTGTCTTTTTTTTCCTTCCATCTCGCATCTTCACCAACCATCAGTGGAAGGATACCCACAGCAAAACCACCCAAGCTCACCCACTGACAGAAATACATGCTATCTTCTCCTGCCTTCAGTCACCTGAAGGTAAGTTTGCATCCCACGCATGAACTCTGCAATGTTACACGTGCCCACAGGATGCTCTGACCCGAAGTGTTTTCCCCAGCGAGGCCCAGCGCCCAAGGGGACGTGTCCGCCCATCGCTCCTGGGCCCCTCTGGCAGGGCCACAAGTCGTCTGGAACCTCCGTCTCTCCTCTAAAGCCCAACTGACCGCTCATTTGCTACTATTCTTCTGCGATATTCCTCTCCTAAGTGCCGTGGGAGGCTTGGGTATCTCCTGCCTAGCCCAGGTGAGGTAGTTTTTCAAGAAAAGGCGGCTGTGGCCACACACGGGGCACGGCAGGCTGGGAACACACCCAGCAGCTGGCCCCGCTAGGCCCAAGTGCTAAAAGAACAGGTGGATGTAAAAACTTTCTGAAGCCCTTTTGCAAATTCGGCTTCTGCTTTTTCTCTCCCTCCAAGTCTGAAGAATTTA
>NW_009723504.1:17214-100063 GCF_000703405.1 Apaloderma vittatum | reverse complement strand
GGGATCTATTGGCTGGCCAGGAAAGCAAAGCTTCGCACAGCTGCAATGAGTAAGACAGCTCCAGCTGCAAGAAGGGTGAGGAGTGGGAGGAAGACCTTGAAGATGTGCACAACGATGTCAGATCTTTGGCTGCGTCCCCCGCATCGCCAGTGCACGGCCTGCCTAACACGTGCATATGCTAAAGGACTTGGTGGGTGACCTCCTTGGTGTCTGCCGGATGCTTTGCACCAGTATTTTCATGTCAGCAAACAAGGCATGGAGATGACATCACTCAGCACGAGCAGAGCTTGAGGAACGCCCTCTGGTCCAGTTGAAGCTGTTATTGCAACCGAGACTGTTGTCATCACCTGTAAGAGGACAGGCTCAGCCACCCTGTTAGAGGTGCTGGGAAGTGCCTCAGTTGTAAAGAGCTGATCTCCTCTAGGATCTGTATGGGACACAAAGTTGACAATAAAGTAACTTGGTTTTGCCAGTCCTTTGTTTGTGAGTGTGCAACACTTTGCTGAGGAATGCGGGCAGCTGACACGTTGCTACCTGCTCAGATGCAGAAGCGGAGCAGCATTTTGATGGAAGTAAGTAGTACCAAAATACTTCTTACCTTAATTCCTTTTACTTTCTTTTCCTGGTTTTTGTTCTGCTTCCAGTTTAAGGGTAAGATGCCACTCTGTGCTTATGCCAGATATGAAGGAAAGAGGGCAAGGGAGCCCTTCCAGCAAGGGAGTAGTGACCTCTGATGTTCTAGGAGCTAATGGGCACATGGGGGAAAGCATGATATTCCATCTGGATAGAAGGAAGCACATCCTTTTTCTGAGGATGCTTCAACTTGATGGATTGTGTCCCACAATTTTAGCTCTGTGATGGAGAGACAGAGGCTGTTCAGGAGGGATCAGCAGTGCAGGTGAGGTGAAGGTGTCGCTCTACATGCAAAGTAGAGGATTGACTGTACAGTTCCTAGAGGTGGTGATAATATTGCAGTGAGCCTCTGGGTGAGAGTTAGGGGGATGGAAAATAAAGGTGAATTTTAGTGGGTGTCTACTCCTGATCACCCATTCAGAACGTAATCGCTGATGTGTTACTCTATAGGTAACTATGAGAAATTTTTTGGCCGTTGTCCTTATCCTTATGGGAGGTTTCAACTTCCCAGACACCAACTGAGAATACCATACTGCTGTGACAAGCAGGTCTTCGAAATATGTGAAGGTTGTTGGAGATAACTTCTTGTCACCATCACTAGAGTGATGCAACGAGGAAAGCTGCCTTCCTAGACTTTCTGTTTCTGAATAGAGAAGGATCCATGGAAGATGTAATGGTAGGTGGCTCTGTTGGCCCTGGTGATCATGAAATGGTGGAATGTAACATTTTCAGTGTAATGAGAAAAAAGATGTCAGATTTGCTACCCTGGACTTCAGGCAATCAACTTTAATCTCTTCAGGAAGCTCTTTATCAGAGTCCTCTGTCAATCTGCTTTTGAGGGCTTAGGAGTCCACAAGTCCTGGTCAGTTTTTAAGAACAATCTTTTAGACAAAAAGGAGTAGGCAGACCCATTGTGTTAAAAGTGAAGCAAGCGGGGCCGAACACCGTCTTGGCTCAACAGGGAAATCTTCATGGAGATTAAGAACAAAAAGAAATTGTGTGGTGCTGAGAATAAGGTCAAGGAATGTTCAGGCTGGACTTCAGAAAGCATTTCTTTACTCAGACGGTGGTCAAACACTGGAACAGGCTTCCTTGAGAGGTGGTTGGTGCCTGAAGCCTGTCAGTGTTTAAGAGGCATTTTGCAAATACATGGCTTAGCTTTTGGTTAGCCCTGAACTGGTCATGCAGTTGGTCTAGATGATCATTGCAGGTCCCTTCCAGTTGAAACTATTCTATTCTATTCTATTCTATTCTATTCTATTCTATTCTATTCTATTCTATTCTATTCTATTCTATTCTATTCTATTCTATTCTATTCTATTCTATTCTATTCTATTCTATTCTATTCTATTCTATTCTATTCTATTCTATTCTATTCTATTCTATTCTATTCTATTCTATTCTATTCTATTCTATTCTATTCTATTCTATTCTATTCTATTCTATTCTATTCTATTCTATTCTATTCTATTCTTTCCTATCCTATTCCATTCCATGCCATTCGATTCCATGCCATTCGATTCCATGCCATTCCATTCCATTCCATTCCATTCCATTCCATTCCATTCCATTCCATTCCATTCCATTCCATTCCATTCCATTCCATTCCATTCCATTCCATTCCATTCCATTCCATTCCATTCCATTCCATTCCATTCCATTCCATTCCATTCCATTCCATTCCATTCCATTCCATTCCATTCCATTCTATATTGTCTATATGGTAGCATAGCTTCTATCTTCCACCTGAAATCAAGACTTCTATGCTATTGGCATTGCTCATACAACTAGAAAAGATTCTATGCAGTGTCCAAGTTGACAAGGCAGAAGATACAACTATTATTCGAAACAGTATATTAGTGCTACTTTGCAAATGAGAGAGCTGAAGGGCTTTTTTTTAATACTACTGTTAATGCTTTTCATTTGTGAGGGTTCATCTGGGGCCAAGCCTTGTTTTGAATACAGTTAATAACTATTCTAGCACCTTATTTCACACACAATCAGCGCTGCTTACACTGCATTGCTGTTCAGTGCCTGTTCATTTGCTGTTTCTCTGAGAAAAATCACCTGTCATTGTGAGTCACAATATTACCATCTAATCCTGTCACATGCAACCCCTGCAGCAAAACTGGGAACTAAACCCAGACTTGACTCCTGACCAGTTCCTCATTCACAAGGTCATTTATCCTTATGACTGGTAATGGTGACTGAATAGTCATGGCAATGGTGGCTAAGGATAATAGGGTTGGCTGCCTTTTTCCAGCTTTGCTTTTCAGCAAGGCATAGTTCAAGTTAACATCCCACTCCCACCCTCAGCTTGTCTGTAATTAGCCAGCCTCCAATAAATATTTACATGACACATATCTTGACACGTTTTTAACTCCCCTGCCACGTTAAAAGCTAAAATGACAAACTTTCATTTTCTTCAGCCTGAACTCAGTTTGACATCTCCAGGTTCAGTGAGCTCCTTGGCACATTTCTGCTGAATTCCCACATGCACACATGTTGCAAATGCTGAGTAAGCACCGCAATTTAGATGAAACACTGGGCCTGGGGCTGCAGCAAACTGCATGGATTATCTAGTCCAACTGCAAATTCACTTTCAAAAATGTATCTATAGCCACCAGCTATACAGGAGCTTCTGTTCTCTCAGCTATATTTCCTCTAGTTCATGTATTTATAGTTGGTTGTTTACCAAACTATACTCTTAAAGAAAAATTTTTGTTAATGTTTCAGAGGAGTGGTGACCAGAGTAATGAAAATCGTTACTCAAGAATACATTATACAATGACTGAAAAAAACCAACCTATCAAATTAATGTAATAGCCAAAGAGCATTTGTTCCTTAATAAAAACAACAATAACCAAAACAAGTGCTGCAATAATGCTCTTAAAGTACAAGGCATACTCACTAAGTCAGTACTCTGATAGGTAGATGCTGTACAGCCGAAGGGTAAATGTTAGACCTCAGTCCAAAGGCATAAATATAAAAGATAAAACATAAAATAAATAAACAAGGAAAGCATCTGAATAGGTTAGTTGGAAAAGGAATAAGAAATGGCATTATTAAATGAAAGCAACTGTGCAATTCAACATTCTTTTCTTGTGACTTATTCAATTATGCAAAAAAAAAGATCTTAGAAATAAGCTATCTGAGAGGGAAAGTTGTTTAGATAAAATAAAATCTATTACTGAAATGAATAATTTAGCGTATTTGTGGTAGCTTCTTTCTTTTAGTTTTTCAAGCCATAAGATTTAAAGCCCTGCTGTTAAAGGGCAACCTTTCATTAAAGAGCAAGGAATCAAGTGAGTTATTTCTAAATCAGAAAAACCCAAATTGAGGTAAATTTCCTTCAGTGTTGCGTTGCCTACCATTGACTTTATGGCAATGACAACATTAACAAAGGGAGCCAGCGCTTTATATACTGAGATGTAGTTAAAATACATGCAAAGATCTGGGCCCATATACAAAATACACTGAGAAACTCATGCAAATTGGGCAAAATTCAATACTACATTCTGAACAAGCTTATTCATACCCTGATTCCTCCTACACAGGAGCTTTATTCTTAATTTTCTCTCACCAAAAGACTGGAGAAAGGGGTTTTGTGAAAAAAGCTGAAGGTCACACTACCAAGGCAATATTAAACTAAGGGGAAGATATGTGGCAGAACTGAAGGCATTGACATTTAAACCTACCTGATTTAGATGATACAGATGTAAAACTTGATCATTTCATTCAGTGAAGCCTCTTTTATTGTTACTGGCTGTAGTACTGCATCTCCCTGTTACAAACACTGTGTTTACTCCATTTCTCTGGGGAGTGAAGAAGTTCCTGCCTGGCACAGAAGGATATCCTTTCTCCCATCAGTCGGCGGTGTTCAGAGTGTGCTGGGACAGGGAGGAAAAATGATCAAACTGGGGTGGATCCTGGCTCTGCCTGCATGAGGGATGGCTCCTATGCTGTTGTAACCTAAGGCTGGATCTGGGGTGAAGAAGTCAGTCAGCTGTGCTCACAGCTGGAACAGCCTCTGCTCCACCAACCCAAAGCATGGGGCAAGGGACAAAAACTCTTTAAAGGACAGGTGTAAAAATAGCACATAGTGCTTTCCGGGGGAGAACTGTGTGGCAGGGGAAAGTAAGGGCAATGCTTTGCCTGCTGGCACTGGTGAGCCCTTCCGTCCTCCCAGGTGTTCACAAAACCCCAGCCTGAGCCACTGAGGCTGCCAGCAGTTAACTTTCCTCCTCACTAATATTTCAGTGTTATCCCGTGGCATTACCTCACTGCGTTTTTGCCTCTAATCTGATACATTAGAGCCTTGTGCTAAACTTTGTCCAAAAGAATCTGCTTCACAGTGTGAAAACCGTCTGTTAGGGCAAAGTGCCCATGCCAGCTTAGTACAAAAATGCCTCTTTTAACACAGAGAAGTGTTTGCTAATGACTTAAGCTCAAGAATTCAAAGCAGTTCTTTATTTCTTTAAAACAAACAAACAAAAATATCTTGATCGTGGCTTAAATGACCCTTAATTTAATGGCAGGGAAACTGGCAAAATGCCAGATTTTATTACAGATCTTAAATGACTGTGCTTAATTTATGCCAAGGTATCCTATCTGTCATCCCCCTTCAGCTTCCTCTGAGTTCATTACCTTATTTGGCTGTAGTTTATAAGCTATAACATTATTTTAGCTTGAAAATAAGGAGAAGAAAAATGACTGTAACAATCTGAATATTCATGCATTTACCAGCTGCTCTGCAGATAAGACAGATAATACTGTCAACCTTTGGCTTCTTGTGACCACATTTTAAAGTAAAAGGTGTCTACTGTGAAATGCACATGTCTCTATGTCAAAGTGTGATTTTGAGGGAACAGGGAATGTCAAATGTAATTCGATATGATTCTATTATTCTGTGATGTCATATTATGCCATGTGTTGACTTAAGAAATCAGAGGTGCAAATCACTTAATAATATTACTGTAAGATGTAAAAAATAGGACATTTCACCATGAAAAGGCTGCAGGAAACTTCAAAATGCATTACTGAAATAAATACTGATGCACATTTAAAAAGCTTTTTGAAGAAATTTGAGTATTAGCTAATGCAAAGATGTAACCATTTGCACAGGAAAGCACTACTGAAAATCCTCTTTCTTTTCCTCTTAAACTGAAAGAACTGGAGCCTAAGACTCAAATCAAGTACCTACAAGACATCTAAATCACAGTAAGTCATGTAGATAGCTGGAACAGTAACTTATTTGACGGCATCAAAAGCTGGATGGTCGACAGGCTGCCATGAACTTACCTGCTTGTGAAGCTTGAGGAATATGACAGCTGACCTTCAAAAACATTTATGTAGAGTATTTTTGGAAGGGTTAGTGTTGTATGAGGGCTGTTTTACTCTCTAGCCTTGTAGGTGCATACATGCAAGAAGATGTGAGCCGTGGTGGTACTGGTGGAGAAGCCAGGAGGAACATAATGCAAGCTCTCTTGTGGAAATGATTCTGACCTCTGCTGAGGGACATAAAAGCTGTTCATACCATAGTCTCTATAAATATTGTGCTTTATTTATTCACGTTCTGCACATGCATACATGTATGTTTTTATTCTGAATCACAGAATTCAACCTTTCTTGACAGGAAGAATCATTTTATGGCAGTTTTTGTAAGACACACATTGCAAAATATTACTCAGTTACCTGTTGTCTGAGACCAGTAATTTGTGTTTTGCTAGTAGATATGTTTCATAAAAGTATCCAGCTTTGATTTGAAGACACATGTAGAGGGATAATAAATGGATTTCCGCAATAGTTTGTTATATTTTTGCTTTAAATAAAGCAAAAAAAATACATTTTGTCACTTTAACTTTTCACTGCCAACCCAAGTGGGGTTTTTTTTGCATTGAAAAACACTTTAGCACCAGGTATTTCCTCTGCAGGAATACGCTCAGGCCTTCATATGCCACGATCAAAGCTGAGTATTTGACCGTTTTCTCCAGTGGAGCAGGGCTGGGTTTGAGGTTTGAAGCATTCTTAGGTGACACCAGTAACTTCTCACTTGCTAGGTTAAGAGGTCATCTAGTTAAGTGGCCTTGTGTTTAATATATACTCTCCAAATCCTGAAAATTACCTATATGGAGGATCAGACTGAGCTTGTGATCAGTGCTGCAGTCATTGCAACTGAGGGAAGTGAGAGGAGATTAGTAAAAAGACACATTTCGTAACCATAGTGTGAACTTATTTTTTTATAGTTTTCTTTTCCCCAGTCAATCTCTTTCCTCTTCAGTCTCTTCGTAAGAAAACAACCAGCACTTGGTGACTGACACAGCAGATTGGCATCCCTTAAAGCTCTCTTTATCTAAGTATTGAGCTGTTTGTCCTCTAATAGTAGGAGGCAGGCAGGTTTTCTGAGGTCCTGCTTATTCCATGGTTCACAGGAACAAAACAAGTCCATAAGCTGACCATGTAGGGTTTCGTGTCATCCTCTGAAGTGTAAGTATCGTAATATTTGAACTGGGTAAAAATATATTTTTAAAAGCAGCATTTGACTTGCCCCTTCCTTCCTTCCTTCCTTCCTTCCTTCCTTCCTTCCTTCCTTCCTTCCTTCCTTCCTTCCTTCCTTCCTTCCTTCCTTCCTTCCTTCCTTCCTTCCTTCCTTCCTTCCTTCCTTCCTTCCTTCCTTCCTTCCTTCCTTCCTTTTTCCCTAATCATAATGTGTGAAGAGCAACAGCAGGAAAACAGCACTCTGTGTGCACATTGACTAGTGGGCAGCTTATCAAAGAAACATGTTTCTGCCAAAAGAGAGTAGCTTAGCTGAGTTTTATCATAAATAGTAGACAAAAGTTTCCTGATACTGAAAATACTGTGCAGAGATATACGATACTGTTGGGCTGCAAACTGCTGCCACCTCCTTTGACTAGGGGGCCTAATTACAGCTGTTCTTATCTCTTGTGAGCAATTCCTGCTCAGGATTCCTGGGCCATCACAGACAGAGATGTCCACAGCTGAGTGCTGTTAACGCAGGCTAAAGTAGCAGCTGAAACTACTGTCGTCCTTGGCAATCCAACATCTTGCGTTCTGGCCACAGAAGATATGCTTCATAGGCACATATTTTGAAGAAATGGATATTTCAAGGAGAATCTCCACTCACCTAGCACTCAGTTTCTAGTCCTTTTCTTTGTCTATGTATTGCACCATTTGCATAGCTCATGTATACTAGTACTTGTTTGTATACTACATACAAAGCTAGAAAGGGAAAAGGTTTGTGGGTGGCCTAGAGTTTCTCCCATTCTGTGCAACATACATTTTAATGTATACTAACATAGATTCATTTTTTATACATGCATAGATATATATATGTGTTAATCTGAAAGTCCTGAAATTCTTAGATCAATAGGCATATTTGTTATGGTGATGCAATAAATAGGGAAAATTATTTTTCAACCTTTCTGTTGCAGTGTTTAGTATCCAAATCTTAGTGTCTCTGTTCAACAGAGGGCCAGCTGCCCCACATGTGCTCAGGTCATTTGTTACAGGACCTACTTTTTTACAAGCCAGTCTGCTTCCAGAACTGGTTGCTGAGTTACAAGGTAAGATTTCAGCTTGTAGGCTTTGATCTGTACCTATGCATAGCTATATCAATTAAGAAAGTAAAAATATTCCTATCTCTAACATAAAGGTCCCACGTTTTTCCCCACGCTTTTCCTGAAAGGTTTACTGAGAGTGTGCTGTCACCAGGAATTACTAGACCTGTGATGTGTTTGCTGTGAAGGTGACTTGCACCTGGACATCTGTCTGAGGCACCCTAGGTGTATGAAGTGTGTTCATATGTATGCTCAGTGACCCAAGATTTTTAAATACATAGAAGTAACTCTGATGTGACTGCTAGACATCTGGAAATCCTGGACGCCTGACCAGACTTCAAATTCAACCTGGCTAAAATATCCAAGGGAAAATGAAGGCTTGTCAGAGAAACCTGGATGTACAACACTTGCTTTGGTATAGCTTTACCATAAGAAATCAAAGAGTAAACCAGATATGTATAAACAAGAGTACAGAAAACTGCATTTTTTCAACATGTGAAAAATATTCTTCCTGTGAGAAAGTTTATCCTTGTGAAGAAACTGGCATAAGCTGTACTGTGACTCCCCAAGGGGTCTGCTGATATCAGCAAATCCACCCAAAAGCAGTCACCTAAGGAGTTCCTAGACATTTTCTAGAGTCATTTGAGCTTTTGGGATTTTCAGTCTGAGATCCTGTTTCCAGATATCTAACCCCTGGATACTGTACAACCCCCTAAAATGTTAATTTTGAACTCTGAGACTTTCTTTACTGAGTACTAGAGATTACAGCAGTAATCAACATTTCTCTCAGAATGGAATCAAAGACTGCCCAATTAGTCTGGTGCAAGGCACTTTTTGTGCATGAATTATAACTAATGCAGAATTGAAAGGGAATTGTGCCATTCCCAGGTTAAGCACTGCTGGTGAAATTAGCCAATGTGATTCCTTTTTTCCCTCAAGGCATGAAGCTGGGGAAAAAAAGCGAGAAGAGAAGGAAGCAGCTTCTGCATTTTTCTTCTAATCAGCCATGCGTATTAGCGTATAAGGCAAGACAGGAAGGTAATATGAGAATCAGGCAAACAGCCAGATGACATTGTGTAAGGCATCTTTGTATAACTGCCAGCTAGTGTCTTATAATATTGAACACTGAAGTTTCTATTTAGCAGTGTTGATTGAATGGTGGAAAAAAAAAAAATCCAGGCAAGGATAATGTCTGTAATCAGCACTGCACGATTGCTATTGTCTATGCTTGGTACACTTAATGGAGGAGCTAATTACCATGTGTTCATTTTTTATTACGTTTACTATATTGCATGGAGAAGTAATATGATTTTTTTCCCCTCCATGGGTTTACAGAAAACAAACAATACAAACAAAACCACGATGGATCCCCCTTCTCCACCCCCAGCCCTAATTAATTCGCATTAGGGCCACTGGTTTTATTTCCAAGAGGAAGTCAGAAAGCAAGGACAGCATGCCTGATGAGCTTGCTAACCTAGCCCAGTGTGCGCTTGGACTGGGCTGCTGATGCGTTTTAATGTGACAGGAAGGAAACTGCACAAACCCAGTGCACAATCGTTTCATTTAACTTCTCTGAGACACATTCATTTACCTACCACTTCCTATGAAGCTTTACAAAAGCAAAGGGCAAAGTACCTCTGAAAAGTGGTGGACTGGTGACTTCTTTCTGCATGGTTGGAGAAGAGCAGTGCCGTGAAAGCACATCCCCAGAATGACATGACAGTGCCCTAAAAATTTTTGACCCAGTCCTACAGTAGCTAGTGTGAGAATGCTGGTCCCTCTCTGATCCCCAGGTCATCCTCTGCAATGTCTCCTTTTAACTGATGGCTGACCCTTGGGTCAAAGCCTTCTGCTCCCAGAGGGAAGAGGATGCCCACATCCTCAGCGGACATCTCAGCCTCCAGGCTTGGACACGAACCAAGGGGCTCTCTGGGTTCCTTGGTAAGGCTATTTTCTCTTGGGTAAAAATACTTGAGCAGCTACCTTGAGAAGGACTGGAACTTCACCCCAGAGGTCAGTCTCCTGTGAACTTATCTACTGACTCCTTCTCCCCCTCTCAACTTGCCAGTGAATAATTACTCAATGAAAAATGAGCATGGAGGGCCTTCTTTGAACTGGGTCCTTGTGAATTTATATATTACCTAATGCCAATGTATGACTTGCAGTGAGAACTGTGCCCCTAAGGGCCTGATTTTTAAGTGTGTTTGGGAATTGTAAGACGTAGGTGGTGATACCAAGTAGGATCTTTCTGAAGTGCCTTTCTGTTCCCAACTCGCGTTGGGAAGCAGCTCCATCTAACTCTGAGAAATATCTGATTTGCGTTCACTATGCTTGGAGGGTTAATACATGTATTAACATAACCACTGCCAAAGTAGTGTAACACTATTGACTGCCATGAATTGCTGCATGGCCCCTGGGAAAGGCTGGGATCCTGCTCAGGTCCTGTTACTTTTCCTGGAAGGATCAAGTTCCACATTCATGCTGCATTTAGAGCATGCATAATATACAGTGTCCCCAGGGATGTGGATGGCAATCGTCAGATGCTGATTAGACCAACATTAATACTGAGGCATAGAGACAAAAAAGTCAGCCAAACAGAACTCAGTGCTGGTTTTAACAAGCAGGTTCACAAAGTCTGGTCCTCCCACACTGAAGTAAATAGGAAGATGTTACAGTATTTATAGACTGGATTTCAAAAGCCAGAAGCAGCTAATGCACTCTCTTTATTAGGCACACTCCCCAGTGCCTGCAAATTGCTGTATATTTCAAGCCTTATTTAATTTTTAATACAGCGATCCGTTACGTAATCAGATATATTTTGAGGGAAACTTATTATTGCATCTTTCAGTCTGACTGGTTTCCCCTCTAAGACTTCAGTAAGCTATTGCATGTGGTTTTTATGGGCAGGAACAACTTTTCTATCGCTGAAGCTGAAATTAGAATGTCCTACTCAATGCAGACAATATATTAAGTACAAAGAAGCAGTGTCTGACAGAGTGGTGTGTAAGGGGACAGACTGCTTCTCTACTACAGAGAGACAGGGAGGACTTCCTCTTCTATTAATGAGGATTTCGATGTAAAAAAATGGCTGTTCCCCCATGTAGTCCTGTATTGCTACCACAGACTTAGGCTAGGTAAGTAGGGAAGACCAGATGAAGGCAAGGCATTTCAGTGCCTGTAAGACATCAGTAGACGGTTCCTGAGGAGTTTGGTTCCTCCTAGGGTTTATAAATCTTCTTCAAAACACAAAACTGAGATATGTAAGACAAACCTGGCTCAGGATGCTAGATTTCTGCTCTGCCCTTTCGTGCTATGGGAGATGTTGGAGGGTTGGATTTAAAAGTAATCTATGCTGGAGGTGCAATTCCATTTACATGCACAGTAAGTAAGTTTCCTCAGAAAAATGGAAGTTAAATATCTGAGAGAAACTTACAGCAGGGTTCTGTCTCTGAATCAGTGTGTGGGGCTTGAACACAGAATAAACCTTACCAGAGCTCAACCTCTACCCCCACAGAGAGGACATGGACAGGAACTGCAAGCTTCAAAAGAGGGAGGTAGATCTTTGTGATTGCAGGGCACCTTCCCTGGGAGGTGGGTGCTGAAGGGAGCAAACTCTCCTGCCTTTCCTTAGACTTCCATCAGACTTTTGCATCTCTTTTAAGAAAGCATGAAAGTTTTGTCTGAGCTCTCTTAGATGTATGATTTACAGGCTACTACAGATCTTCTTGCTTTAAACCCTCTGCCTGTGTAACCTAGTCAGTGTCTACAGTCAGGACACAGCCCCAGCCTAAGGTCTGGCCTGGTTTTATATACTGTATGTAATCTTCTACTTCTACCTTACCTGATAAAAAGAATAAAATGAAATGTCTTTTCTGCAGAAAGGATTTTGAGTCCTTGAAATAATAGATATTTTAACATACAAAAGATCAGCTTTTACTGAAAAAGAGATTGCTTCCAAAAAAAAAAGAAAAAAACCTAAGCATTCTGTAGTTCTGTTACAGAACATCAGCAAATTACTTTATGTGTTTGGACTTGTAGTGATAACAAAGGACGTGTTGAAGAAAATAGCAACTAAAATTGTAGAAGCAGATTTGTTTGGACTTCTTGTGCAAGAATAAGCTTTCTGCTGGCCCCTATTGTCATCTTCCTGTGTCAGTTGGGAGAAAGATGCTCTCAGCATTCTTCTGAGCTCTTCTTTAAGGTGCAGGAAGAAAAGAAATGAAGAAACTATCTAAGGAAAAATCCCATATGGCCTATTCAGACATGTTAGTAGGGGAATTAAGCCTGAACTATGTTGGCTGGACAGCTTACCATATTAAAGGTAATTTTAAAGCTAGCTTAGTTCTCTTTCATAACATCACACCACGCAATGGATGAGCACTAATTCAATATAGCCTCTTAACTGAATTTTCCTCTGTGGCTTTTCTTATCCTCACCAGTTTTAGACAGTGTTTTCATCCAAGGGTTTTAGCTTGATGTACCCATAGCTTGTAGTATCACCCCTAGACAATGGTAAATGTTTTGCATACAAAAGCAAATATAAGTAGCTTGCATTACTTTCTCTGTCCTCTTCCCCTTTATGAGATAGTGCCCTAATGCAGTCTGATACACAGAAAAACACTGAAACAACAAGAGGGTATTTAGAGATTTATTGTGACATATCTGGGAGGCAATCTGGAGAGCACAGATCTCAATTTGAGTCTCCATTCAGTCCATCAGATCAACAGTACACTGGAGCATTGTAGATAGACTAACAGCTCAAATGAGTAATGAATTTACTTTGTTTTTTTGTCATCACCTTTACTCCTCATTAACTTAGATAACTCTTTACAGATAGGTTCTTAGCTCATGTCACATGTTTCTTAAACCCACTTCCACAAAGAGCTAAGCTTGTTGTGGCACTTGGCATGGGCTAAAAGCACACAAGCTGCATTGACACAATCATATATTAAGGTGTGGTGGCAGCTTGGGCTAAAGATCACTCATCAACATCATCATCTCTGGTATATAAAGCCCAGCACAGACACGCTCAGGAGGATGGCTTCTTCTTTTCTACTCACAGAAAGGAAGGCCTGGCTGTAAAAAGGTGTTAAAGAGATATCAGGCTCTGATAAAAAAAAATAAAAATCCTTCCTTAATAATAAGAAAAAACCCCACTCCAATTATAGGTGGCCATCTGAAATCTCTTACAGCCCACACTACATTTGATTTCCTGCTTTCTAAGGTCTTGTTAATGCTGCAAGGCATGTTTTTAATCAGATTCCAAAATAAATACAGTTTATGACAGAGCTGGTACCTTGGAAAGGATTAATTCTACTCTGCCACTTGTGTATCTATTAAATTTTATTCAGTCATCATACATCCAAGAATATTGTGTCTTATGAACGTATTTTAAGGCAGTAAATTAAAGTGGTACACACTAGTGGTCCCATTAGTGGAAAGTGTTGAATCCAGTGCATTTCTAAGCACTCCAATCCAACCTTCCTACCTCCATGCTGTATAGAAGACATTAATGTGTTCTTCTAATTTGAGACTCAGATAAAAAAGCTCTCATCAAGAGCATTTTCCAGGCCTTGCAAGATAGAGGAGATAAAATAAACCACTAAAAATAAATAATTCAAGATAAATTTTATTCTTTATGCCATGTTTCCTATGGGCAATGGTTTGCTTAATTTTTACCACAGTGCCAAACTTAGAAGCATCTCCATGTGAAGGAGATGCTTTTTGCTTCACACAAAATGTGTGATATATGTACTTGCACCCTTTTACCAAGGTAAGTTTGTCTATCCTTTTTTCTAACAATCTGGAAAAAACATTCCCTACCATGTATGCACAATTTCTCAAGCCCCTCTTAAGAAAACAATACTCCGTGTATTTAATTAACACTCCTGGCATTACTTGGAAAGCCACCTTCATTACCAGTCTGTAATGCTGAACTTCTTTGAAACTGTATACATCTGGCCTATCCTGACCTTCTTTTCATATAAAATTTGCCTTGCATGGACCTCATGTACCCACCTTCAGGTAAGGAAATTGAATGTGTTTTAAAACATGCTGTCTATCACAGTTTTGATTTTTACAAGTTAATATGAATACTGATCATAGTAAATCATAAATTATTAACATGTGGAATATAAAGTAACCCTAGCTTTCCAGACAGGGTTCTAAGTATCCCAAATAGTTCTAAATGTCTGTAGTTACTCACTTTTTTCCACCTACTTGTAGCTTTCCTTCTTGCTTTCCTCAATTACTGCTGGCAGGTAGGCAAATTTCTGGCACTAAAGGCCATTTGAAGCTTGTTCAGATGTGGTGAGGTTACTACAAGGGTAAGTCTTCGGCCTATAGATAATGGCAGAACTCATATAAACCGTATAGGTTTTCTAAGCATATTTTTTAACAGCTAATTGAAAAAAGCAAAGTGACTCTCTACAAAGGCAGAGCTAGAAATATTTAGAGTCAACAGCAAGTCCAAGGCATATGAGGTATGCCAGAGCAATACGTGGTGCAGGAGGCTGGGCACTGTTCAAGAAAGAAAGTCAGTAAAAATGGAATCAGGTGACTGAACAGCAGGAAGAACATAGCCTCCAGTGAAACTAGCAAACAAATTTTCTTTTGGGCCTGGTGATAGATTATGGGATCTGGATTTCTGCCCAAGTTTGTGGCTCTGGCTCTTGATTTTCAATATGCTATAAGAAACAGGACATTGCAAGGGCCTGAGTATTAATTACATAGATCAAAAAGAAGAAATAATAGGAAAGAGATGGGATTTTGTCTTAACAAGACAAAGAATAGGATGAAAGGGATAACGCATTACTTTGTGGCCAATGCCACAGTAATGAGTTTGCTGCAGAATAAAAGGAAAGGTAGAATCTATAGCTTCTACTCAACAAAAGCCTCTCAAAAGACAATTCCATCCTCATTACTGTTTCAACAAAACAGTAACTTTCACTTCCTGTCCAGCTAGAGAAAATCAAGCACTTTGTCTGTAGCAGGCAAAATGGCATCTAACCAGATCCTGGGGTCACACTTAAAGCACTTCAGCTAAAAGCCCATGGCCTTGTGTCTGATTGGGCAGATAGAGTGAAAAATTGGTTGCTTCCTCGGTAGCTGCTCTCTGCAGAGCAGATCCAGGGAAGAATTCCAACTTATGGATCATGATAGAGAGGCAAGTATTTGTACCATTGCATTCACCTTCCCAAGAGTATTTTTCCTGTGTGCAGACAATATTAATCTCTGAGGAAATGTTAGGTTGGTGGATTTTTTTTTTCATAAGGGCTAAAACACAAGAGCAGCGTCAGGATAGTTTGTTCTTTGCCTTAATATTTAGCAAAACCTGTTTAACTTAAGCCAATACCTTGAGCAAGACTGCTCCCTTAGTGACCTGACTAGAATTATGAGTGCTATGTCAGTGTCTCTTTGGTGAACTAGAAGCAGGAAAAACCCTGCTATTCTGCATCAGTTTCCTCTTCCAGTGGAGATGAGAGCTGGATAGGCAACACTTTTCCCACAACACTTTCTCTCTTGGAAGAACAGAACGGGATTGGCAACTTATATTGGCTTTTGGATGTCACATCTGTTACTGATCATTACTGCTCATTACGTGCCTTCATTCATATCTAGTCTTCAAAGACATGGATAATCACCTCAGTAGTCCTGTTCATGCCCCGAGAGCTTCCAATGTTGGCTTTATAAACCACATGTTCATCATGGGATGAGATCTGCTGCCCCTGATGACAAAGAGTCCAGTATCTTTGCCTTTTGTTGAACAAGTCAAAGAATGACAATAGAAAGAACTTTTCCTAAAATCCTACAACACAGAGATTCTGCCATGACATTTTGAGAATTACTGTAATTTTCAAAAAGACTGTAAGAGTAAAAAAGACCTAATTGCAGTTTCCGAACAGACTTGAAAATAGGCCTGCTGGGTGCAGGTTAATATTTTGTTTTATTCTAGGATTAAACTGAAAGATATTTCTTAAGACAGAGACTGAGAGAGCAGTGTGGAACAGCAACATCTACATAATGAACATAGTCATTATATGATTGTCATTTTAAGTTTCTCAAATAGAAGACAGAGGAGATATTTATTTTCTTCCATTTCTCCTGAGAGATTGTTGCTTGGAATAATGTGTTTGTTTAAAAAAGAATCACATAACAAACAGTTGATAGAAAGCCCAGAAAAGAACAGTAAAATTATCATAGAATCAACATGCATTCAAAGAATTTGATGTATACAGGTTGGAAAAGGCAGGATAAATGTGAGACAAGATAGCAGTCTTGGAAAAAGAAAGTTATCACAAAGAAGGAACAACTGCCTGCTATGCCTGTTGAGTAATTTGGCAGCAAAGCAGATTTAAGTTGAACACAAGAAATGAAACTGAAGAGGCTGCTAAGGGAATTCCCTTCAGTGGGAGGATGTAAAAGCAAGCATGAACACTTTATTCAGTCTGGTCGAAGTGTAAGCTTAAGCCTGTTTCTGAAGAGGAAGTAGGTGGCCACTTGAGGTCCCTTGTTGCTGGCAGGTTTATGAGTCATAGTGGCAGCTGGAGAATAGAATTAACGGGCACCTGCCAAGATTACCTTCAGAAAGTGCTTTTCTTATCAATCATCTAGAAATATTGTTGCTGTTGTGTCATACTGGTGTGGTATTTTCTTTCTGTCACTGACTAAAACTCCATGATTGCTCTTAAGGAAGCAGGTTCTCAGAGGACAATTATGTTATTATTTCAGAAATCCGAAGGAAGATCCTGTTTTGAGAGGCATAAATGCTTATGACTTGTTTTTATCCAGCTCTTGAACCAGATGAGAAATGTCTCTCACAGGGTACTTGTCAGCCGAGGAAGCACCAGATGAACAGGACTAATGACTGTTCAACAGCAAGAGCAAACCAACTAATATTTATTACCACCAATTTAACAGGAGGCAGTGTCCCAGGCCCAGATCTGTCAGGCTCATGCTTTGCATTCACAAGTAGGTGCTTCTGATTAGAAATATATAGTATAGTAAGAAACATGGAATCTACTGTCCTGCATCCAGACAAGATCCCGACATTTGGGTAATATCGATCTCTATAATGTTAAGTCATAGCTCATCACAGTGATACCTACACCAACACGTCATTTCTTACTAATGGCTCCCATTGCAAATTTCTGCAGAGCTTTATAAAGAAAATAGCATTTTGCAGGATTGCTAATCTGTTATGCCTTTTATACACGTCTGTATAGCCATAGACCTTTCTGTAACCATTGCTGCACATATAGGAAGTGTTAGGCAACATATATAAGAGGAGGTAAAGTTTTATTTGATCAACAATTACACTTTGTAGAAATTCTCATGGGCAGCAAATTCTTTCAGACTGACAAGCCCTCAGCTGGGTCTGAGGAATTACGACTTTTTCCTTCAAGTATGACACTGAAATGTCAAAGTATCTTTAGGCGTATTAGTCTCCATTGTGCAAGATGATGTCAAGGCAGTATATTAAAGGCATTATTTTTTGCTTTCCCAGCTAGTGTTTTTCTTTATCTGATGGTTAATCAGACTGATAACATATGCTTGACCTTTGGTTTGGAAAGGGAAAAAATAGACCCAATACCTCCATCTGTATTTGTCTCTCCATTAGCATTTCCTTTATTTATGGATCACTCACAGGTCTAATGCTGCCCTAACTTGAGAAAAGACAGGCTGGATAAATCAGTGATGATCAAGGAAGCACTTAAAGGTGATGGGCTGCTGCTTCAAAAAGCACTTGCATAAATAAATCCACATCACAGGGCAAAAGGGAAATGAAGCTGGAAATCTGGCTGTCTGCCTGCAGTCCTGAGGCCCCTGGCAGTGTTACTGCTAAGTGAGAACAGGCAGAGGTAATTGTGTGGTTTTGCCTTCCTCTCCTCCCTTTGGACATGCAAGAGGAAACCAATGAGTCCACTCAATAGAAAACCGGTGAACACTGGCAGTGAGGTGTTCCTCTCTCACAGGAGGTCCCAAATACTGCAAGGTCAGGCTAAAGCTGAACTCCACCTCTAGCCCTGCTGATGTCAGATGTGCTCTGACCTCCCTGTTTTTCCTCCTTCAAATTCACTGCTCAGCCTCTGGCACGTAAAGCACTTTGCAGTCAGATTGCTTCAGCATAACTTCTCATATCCTTTACAAAGCTGGGTGAGCTAGACAGCAGAACAATACATTGAGGTCTCTGGCTGCATGAAGGCATCAACCCTTCCCAGCAGGCAGAAGCAACAGAGAGAGGCAGGGGCTCTTGGAACTAGTACACACAGAGAGGAATACTCTACAGAAATTGCAAATGGTACAGGGAGTAAGACATGATCTAGGATGGTTTAAGTCTATATGACAACAAAGCTATTATTAGAAAAAAACCCAGCCAAAATAATGATCGTGGTGTGCAAACAGAAAAGCAGTAGGAAGTAGGAGCTGCAAAGGATGGAGGGAAGAAGATTAGGATGAGTGTACAAGCTTGCACCATGCTGAAGGAAAAGCAGTACACTACAGGCAATAAGAATGATTTAAGTAAAAACAATAAGTGAAACATTTTCAGAAAATACAGAGTGTAAGAAAGCAAGTCAGATTTGGAGAGCACCAGACATCACCAAATTAATGAAACAAGTAACAGAACTGCTGTAAGCATGCCATCGATTAGACCTGATTGATATCATACCAAACACAATCACAGGGGGCATGATTTCACTTCTCTGACTTCCTAAAATATTTCCTTCAGGCTGTACATGATGCTGCTTTTAAAGAAGAAAAAGAGGAGGTTTTCTCTCTTCCCCCCCGCCCCTTTTTCCCCTGAGCTTTTAAGTAAGGTAAAATCAGTTCATTTAGTTTCTCTCCCATGGCTCCCTTCTGGATGGCTTTTAAAAGATACTTTCAAAAGTACTGAGGTTTAATGATCTGACACTGCTCTCACTGAAGTCACTGTTGAAATTCCCATTGACTTCAGGTTCTAAACAAGCTAATGAACAGGGTGAAAAATAAGTACAAGATATATGACTGTGAATCTATAACCGGTGGGGATTTTCATTTCAGTTCCAGTAGAACAAGGTTTAAAATAAAAACAGAAGCCAGGTTTCCCATTTTCTAGATGACTGCCTGGACACTCAGCCTCTTGATTAGCATTGTGACTGCTTATTTGCTCTCTTCAAATCAAGCAAATAGGGAAGAAAATGTCTTAATTTCTGCTCAGGAAATAATGAGACATTTTTGCAAAACCAAAAAAAAAAGCCATGATGAACAAACCACCTCCATCAGCTCACTTTATGTTATGATCTACTTTTGTTTGCGTGTGGCTGACGTGAGCACACCTTTGTGGGGCAGAAAACACTTTGTCTAAAGCCTCTGATCAAAATAACATTTTGTCCCACAGCACCTTTCATAGTACAGGATTCCTTCCCTGCTCTCTTCGTGACATGACCTACACAACACTGATAGTACGAAACGTGAGATATGTTAAAACAGAGAAAATGGAATCAAAATCCAGAAACTTTCTAGAAGTTCTAGATTTCTAAGTTTCAACATAAGTCAGGCATCTACCCCAAAGTACAGAGGAAACAAATCCTACAAGTAGACTTAATCTTACCTTGGTTTTCTGTCCATGGTAAAACCTCTTGATCAGTGCCCTCTCTTTCCCACAAATTTCTAATTTAAGATATCTCATGGATGATTTTGTGTCCAGCTTTTGCAGCTATGACATGACATTTACCCCCACTTTCCAAATGAATTTTCTTTAATTATCCACATGCAGACAGCAAGTTTGAGGCTTATATGGGGAGTTGCATGTGGACATTTACAGATACAAGATACAAATAATTACCTTTTAGTAACGATGGATACCTTTCAAATACTTAATGACCTAAGTTAGATTCTGCTCCTCTGCTCTTTTTTATCCACTCAGGTCTATCAACCTGACTGGGAAAATACATATTCTTCATTAAAAATGTCATGTCTGCTATGAACCATGAATCAAGGAAGAGTAAGACAGCCTTCCTCTGTCATGGAGGGCTAGTATGTCAAGGAAAGAAAATGCCTGAAAACGTGCACATGTGTGATGCTAAACAAGAGAAGAAGTATGATGCTAAACAAGAGAAGAAGTAAGTGCAGTGGATTTTTTTTTGTAATAGATTCAAGGAACAATAAAAAGCCAATAATATGTAGGTTGAATAAATAGTTGCATGCAGGATTCACACCGTTGTCTCATTAAGGCATTTTTTGGTAGTTACCAGCTCACAACAGCACTGTTAATGCAAACTATGTGATTTCTTTCTATATTACCTTTCAAAGTAATAACATTACTCTTAATAGGAATATCACCAAAATGAAAAGCCAATGATAATTGTATGATCCTGTATTTTGGTGTTATGGTGCTAAAGCAGTGTCAGCACCAATTTAAATGTGTTTCCATTTAAAAACTAGTAAATATGGACAGACACTGGAAAACAGCATAAATGCTGTTCTGGTCAAGCAATGTCCAGTTTTCTTAGTTGGCTTCAGGCCTGATTTAAATTCTTTTCAATTCAGTGGGAGTCCTTCCATTCACTTCATTGGATGACACTTCTGGTCCTCAATGCTCCAGTTGTATGTGCCTAGGAAATATATTAGGTTAGTGATAAAAGTTATCACGTATCCAAGGGGTCATTTACTTCTCTCTCATGTAAAGAGAGTGATTTTCTGAACATGAATAGACTGCCCTTATGAATATTAAAAATTATCATTATACGCTCCATAATTTATCACTCAAATTGCACCTTCAGCTATATTTGGTATGCTCAAGTATCCTAGAAGGCTGCATGATTAAGTACTTAGTAAGTTAACTAAGAGGCTGAATTCTCATTTCCTCACATCTAGAGGAATCATTTACATTTGTCAGATTTATTACTTATTTTCATAATATTTGCAATGTCATAGCACCTAGGAGTCTGAAGTACCCGGACCTAGGATACTTAATAGCTCGTAGACACAGACCAAAAAGTTTGTTCCTACTTCAAGGATCTTATAGTCCAGGAAGATGTGAGCCAATGGTTGGGTACAGCAAGTTCAGGAATGTGTAACTGGCTGGTATAATGGGCAGTAGCTCTCAGCACTCCAGCAATATACACATTTGCATAATTGCTGGTTTGTTTTAATGTTGTTGACAACTTGGCAAAAGTGCTTTTTCAAGAACAGTTTGAAGGAGATCAGTGAAGGAGCTTTAGGGTTGTGTGCAGGCAACACCTGCCATGCCTGAGAATGACAGCTCTGGTTTGATAGCCTACCAAGTGGTGGAATGCAGGCTGGCAGAGACAGGAGCACATCCTCTTGCACTGAATGAGTGATGATAGGCTAAATTGTTTGTAAATCATTTGAGATCCTCAGATGAATCACGGAATGACACCATATGAATGTAAAGCTGGCAGTGGTGCTTCTGGAGGACACAGGAGGCAAGACATACACTTGTGGCTTCCACTGATGCAAGTCTGGTCAGCTTGCTCCTACTGTGCAAATGTTTCCTTTCCTGTCCTACTTCTTGTTATCTCCTGAATAGTAATGACAGTTATTGCTTTTTTTTTTTTCTGAACCTGCATTGATCTTATTTCTCTGATTTTCATTTGATCATTAAAATGTAGGCTAGTGGGAATGCAAAGTAAAACCAGTAATGTACCTTGAATTTAAATACATGTTTTGTTTTTTACAGTAGTCTTTCTTTGTGAACATGGAAAACAGTCCCAGTATGAGCCCTACCCCGTGCCACGTGTGTGAAAAGAACTGATTATGTATTTCAGAAGTTCTTGTACAATACTTGCCAATTTTGACCTCTGTAGTCCTCAGGAAACTACATTTTGCATAGCTCTACATCACACATGCTCTCAGGACCAAATTGTTCCAGATGACCCCCCTCCCAATCCCAGTAAAATTTGCACTGTAGCTTTTCTGTACCTTAGGCCAAACCTAAAACAAATTGCTCTGAGCCTTATGGGAAATGAACCTTACTCATGGTTATTCACTCTATAAATAGCCCATTAACTCCAAGGCAACGGTTTAACATAGATATATGCAGTCATTATTATGCTTTTGGTATCATAACTCATGTGCCTGCTATGCAAGCAAATGTGCTGAAAAATACATGGACATATTTGTGGAAATCCTGGCCCTTGCTAAATGAATGGGAATCTTACTGAAGATATGAATAGAAATAGGTGTCTCATTATTCTTTAAGCTGATCACCACCAGTCATATTGGTGACAATTTGCCACCCTGCTAGTTTCTCTGGAAAAGCAGGGTTGGTCAATAGTCCCTCCATTAACAAAAACATCACATTTCTGTTGCAGCTTTAAATGTTCTTAGCCATAATTTCCTCCTCCTAGTAAGATCCCGGGTGCAAGATGAAAGGAATTAAGTGTTTAATGAAGTTGAGAAAATGATGTACTTGGCAGGATTTCATGTATCAAGCTTTGAGCTGTATACAGAGGGTCTGGTCCGAAGAGACAATATATACCTGTAATACATTAACATAGTATAAATTGTGGGTGCTTGACTTCTTGCATGGCCTTCCCTTGGAGATGTCCCCTGCAAAGCACCACTTGGGCAAGGCTGAGAAATTAAATAGCTTGTGTAAACCATTACCTGTGCAGACTTGATATTTTGGCTGACAATAAGACAGTGGGAAGAAAATAATTAGACTAACCATGCTGAGTATCTTCATCAAAGAAAGAAGAAATTCAAACCTAAAAATATGATTTTTTTTTTACATGTTGCAACCTTCAGACTAACAGAAAGAGGTAATGAGAGAGTAGAGATTTGTGTCAGACTGGAAGTCCTCGTTATCAAATCTCTGCTTTGAGGTGGAAAAAAATATCCCCACAACTTGATTCTTCACAGTAAACTCTGATTGCTAATTATTTGCTAAATTTGCTGCTGGTCTTCCTTGAGTGAAGTCAGGCTTGATGAAAGTTTCTGATGCTTGTCTTTTCAGCAGGGGAACAGAAAAAGTGGGCCAGCTTAGTTCAGAAAGGATCCTCGCTGCTCATCACTTAAGTTTCCACTGAACATGCCTTGACATCTGTCTGCCACCAGTTCACAGCATCCCATCCAACTCCCTTCTTCACGGTCACTTGAAGTACAGCTGCTCAGCTTCTCCAGAAATGTATAGTAATAAAAAAAATCCAAAGAAAACAAAAACTGATATCATGTCACCTGTCTTTCACAGTCTTAAGAAGAGAGGAGAGATTGGATGTCAGGAAATTATTGTGACAGGTATTCATACAGTGACACTAATACGCCTATCACCACTGCTTGCACTCATAAGCGAAACTAAAAGTAGTAAATTATCCCTGTCTGGTGGTATTTCATCTTTGGTATTCACATGCTTCCCAGCAAAATGTTATTTAAGGAACTGCTGGGCCTGTATTTCCAATGCTTCTGTAAAAGTATGGTATACCTACATAAAGAGAAGCCTGTGGTATCAGAGAGAGGTCAGTTTTTCAATGACATTGAGTGATAACTGCAAAATTACACAGGAGGAAAATTGCAGAGTAGGAGCAGGGAGTGGAATCTGGGTTCTCGGTGCCACCAGGAGGGCTCTGTACAGTCTAAGTACAGTTGTAATCACACTTGACCTCCTCTTCCCTCCTGTTGAATATTATTCCATGTCATGTGGAAGGGTTTTAGTGGGAGGAATTAGAGGACATTTCTTGTTCTATTCTCATTTTATGTCAACTACTGTAATTAGGACATAGTCTTATGGTTATCCCTTCTTGTGAAAAGGAAGAATCGGTATCTCAAAAACCTGTGAATGTCTTTACTGCAGATGAAAAGGGGCTATCTTCTGTTACTCCAGTAATTTATTAGGGGAAATACTTGTCTCCCTCCCTTATCAGTTTTAAAAAAATTGGCTCTACAGCAGTTAACACCACAAGAGCTGTGGCCCTTTAGAGTTTTGAGTGCTACAATTTTTGCCCAAAGTTTTAAGTAGCAGAGCTGATAACTGGATGAATTGATAATTATGACAGTTTATTTCACTATTCCAGCTGAGAGGAGATTTCTGTTCCCAAGCAGCAACATCTATGGTTACCATTGAGAAGGTGCAGATCAGGAAAGTCTTAGGGTGTTTGATCCTGTTTCCTTCTTGCCTCACTTCTGGGACCAAGCAGCCCAGACAATGAATATGTGACGCTATTCAATGCCTGTTCCAGAGAGCACTGTTACTAAAAGCAATCCAGTGTCCTGCAGACTAGGGCTAAATGAAACTCACCACCATTCCAATTCAAAGGATATTGGGTTTTTGTTGTAGCTCAGAAACAGATACCTGGTTGTATTATCCACGTACATTTGAAGAGCAAATAGAAAATGTATGAAATGAAGATTGGCATCTGATTCAAGAACAGATTTTTGTTCTTTTTAAACAGATTGTAGCGGTTTGACCCTGGCTGGTGACCAGGTGCCCACACAGCTGTTCTATCTCTCTCCCTTCTCTTTTAAACAAGGGGAGAAAATATAATGAAGGGCCCATGGTTTGAGATAAGGACAGGGAGATCATCTGCATCCACCATCCCAGGCAAAACAGACTCGACCCTGGGTAAACTAGTCAAACTTATTAAAGAACAAATTAGAGAAGAGCAGTGAGAAACAAAAACAGGTCTTAAAAAAATAACACCTTTCCCCATCCCTCCCTTCTTCCTGGGCTTAACATCAATCCCGGTTTATCCACCTCCTCCCCCCAAGTAGTGCAAGGGGACAGGGAATGGGACCATCGTCAGTTCAACCGATGTCGTTGCCCCCGCTGCTTCTTCCTCTTGGGGAGGACTCCTCACTCTTCCCTCTGGGGTCCCTCTCACAGGAGACAATCTTCACACACCTTTCTCCAATGCGAGTCCTCTCACGAGGGGTTATTCATCACAAACCTGAGTCTCTCCATGGGGTGCAGTTGTTCAAGGGGAAAACTGCTCCAGCACAAGTCCCTTGCAGGGTCACACAAGTCCTGCCAGCCAACCTGCTCCAGCATGGGCTTCTCTCTCTCCACGGGCTACAAGCTCTGGCAGAAACCTGCTCCATCACAGGCTTCCTATGGGATCACAACCCCCTACAAGCACCCACCTGCTCCGACTTGAGGTCCTTCACGGGCTGCAGGTGGACATCCACACCCCGTCACACCCATGGGCTGCAGGAGGACAGCCTGCTTCACCGTGGTCTTCACCATGGCCTGGGGGACTCTGCTCCGGTGCCTGGAGCACATCCTCCCCCTCTTTCTTCACCGACCTTGGTGTCTTCACATATACTCACTCCTCTGTCTCTCTTCCACTTGTTGTGTGGTGTAATTTTTTTTTTCTCTGTTCCTTCAGTAAGTTTTCACAGACACATTCCTATCCTATCATCACTGATAAGCTCAACCTTGGCCAGCAGTGGGTCTGTCTTTGGAGCCGGCTAGCATTGGCCCTATCAGACCTGGCCCTATCAGACCTGGCGAAGCTTCTAGCACTTTCTTGCAGAAGCCACTTTCTTGTAAAGCCCCCCACCGCCACCAAAATCTGGCCATGCAAACCCAATATAACAGACAAATTGATTATTTGTGAATTTGTAAGGAACTCCTTAAAGATATCTAGAAGCTTCCAGAAGTCCTACCCCATCCCTGTAGTTTTTTATGCCAATGAGAATAGCCAAGACAGATAAAACAAGCCACAGAAATTTATACCACACAGAAAGTGTCAAGCTGCTGAGAAGTGATGACGCAGCGAATTAATGACTTAGTTTATTATATTTTTTTCCTTACGACTTTGCATTAGAGGGGCTAGTTCTACAGACCCAATTTATTCTGATCACATAATGATCAGTGCATTAAGTTTAATGGGCCTACTTCAAATGAGATTAAAGAAATCGTATTTTTTTCTTTAAAGTATGCTGGAATGATTAAAAACATCTAACTTGCTTTTACTTTCCTTCTATATCTAGAATTTCTTCTGCTGTGAGAATGGAAGAGTGACTTATTTTCCCCCTTAGTTATATTATTTTCAGGGTTCTTACAATACTGTACTTTCTTTAACAGAAAAATATAATGTATTTTGACCCTTTTGATGTTTATTGAATTCACTCTACTTCAGTGCCATGACTTATTTCTGGGGTATTAGATTATCTCCAAGCAGCAGAGCATGAAGTAAAATGTGTAACCCTGTTCATTATATAAACTCACTGACATTAAGGGCAAGAGAATCAGGAGTGCAGGTAAACAAATAAATAATGAAAACTTCATGACAAATCTCTCAGTGGCCTGTTCCTGTGGTGTGTCAAACCGCAAGCAGTTGGGAAACTCAAGTTCCTCCAGTTCTGCTTGCATCTCATTTATCTATGTTTTGGATGGCATATTTAAAACTAACATAGTTTTCATGGCATTGGAACGCTACGTGGATGATTTCCAATGTTTAGCTCTGCATGAGGCAGATGGTACTTAGATTTATGTTTAAAGACCTTTCCTCTGGAAAGATTTCCTTGGAAACTTGAAGCAAGAAAGTGCTGCATTTTTGAGGAAGAAATCAAAAAAGAAGGAGAATTTGTTCTTTTAGGAGTTTGCTTATAAAATACAGGCTTTCACTGTCATGTGAAACCCAAACACTAAATTTCAGAGACAGGTTTTGTCTTTAAGCTGCTTTCTGCAGCAAGATGCTCTAAGCCATGACAGACATCTCAGGCAAAGAAAGAGCGTTATTGAGATCTTACTTTTCATCAGGTATCGAGTTCTTGAAATTCACAATTCTGAATTTTTATAAAGTACTGTGGATGAGCAGTCAGGCTCAAAGTTTACTGGGGCATTATGGAAAACCCATTAAAGCCACTGCTTTAGAAAGCCTGTTCACAACATCATGTGTTATAGTGCACCCGTATCTAAAGGCTTGCAGCATGGTGCTTGTGATAATCCTACATACTTGAGGAACTGTCAGTAGTTTTTTATATCCTCGAAACACATGCATTTTTCAGTTAAGATCAAGAAAAACAACACCAGATTATTTCTTCTAATACAAAACCAGTCATAACCTTATGTATTTTGTTGGTCATTCCTGTAGAGGAAAACTTTTTACTCTCATATGCACCAAAGTCAGAAACTATTGAAAGGAGAATAAATATTTAACTCAGTATTCCATCCAGTTTGAGGTGCTCTATGCTCCTGTAAGTCCCCTAGTTCTCCTCCAGTGGCCACAATTACTCTTGGACTACTCTCAGGAGCAACCAAAGGGACCATTTTGCTGCCTGACACTTCACACAGCACATCCACCCACTCCAGTCTTTTGAACACAAGGTGTAACATACCTCATCAGGCAACCTGTGTGCACCCCTGCACCCAAGTGCATGGCTCAATCTGCCATGAATTTCTAACACTTATTTCTATCAGGGTAAGTGTCTTGCCTACCACATAAAGATTTTGTAGTCAACCTTGGGAAGAAATTGGTATGAAACTAATTCTTTTACTACTACTGCAGCCTTTTAGTTTATTTCCTTTGCTGCTTGGAGAAGGTTGTGTTCCAAGCTAAGAAAGACTTTGGATCCTATAATTTTTTTCCCTGCATTTTCCCCTCAGGGTTGATCAAACGTTCGGTGCCCAAGATCAGGGAAGCTGCAGGGTTCTTGGCAAAACTGGCACAGAAATGTCACTGAACAACAGCAAAGTGAGAGGCATGTGTTTGCTGATTGCTCATCTTGTTACATACTGAGTCATGCCACATAGCAACTAGACAACTATTACTGTATCTAAGAGGAGAGAGAAATGACTTCTTAATTTAAAAATGACTTTTCTGTGTTAGGGATTTGACAGGGAGGATGAAGGACTAGAGGAGATAAAGTGTCACTCTGCTGAAAAAAATCATTTTGTAAACATGAAATATTGATCTGGCTTGTATTGTGTGAGTGCTTGCTGTATGTGTATATCGAGTTCCAAATGTTGAACATTCAGAAAAGCTAAGTTAGAAAAATCACTCACTGATATACATAGACAGAGGTCCACAATCTGTGCTGTCTGGAAAAACATGAAATGTTTATCTAGACAGGAAGAAAATTCTCTCCCGCATTGCCGAATAAGGCTTTTGTGACCATTAGCTTTGTGCAAGAAGGATTTGATGCTATGAAGTATCCTTAATCTGCATTTTTATGGTTATTAATAGAGTTGATCTGACAAGTGCTTTCACTGGAATCTATCTTCTGCTCTTTTCTATTTCTTTTCTACTTAACTTCAATAATTTTTTTTTTGCAGTCCTGAAAATAAGGACATTTATACCCATGTCTTTTTACAGCTCCATAATTTATGTGTACTGCCTGTAATTGTCATTACTCTCTGGCCCCTTTTCAACATCATTGAGACTTCCCTATATTACCCCAGTGACATAAAATGGTCATAGTCTAAATGCACATCAGACTCAGAACAGCTTAATTATTATGGAGGTGCCATTAAGAGTGCATTGATTTTCACTTAAGAAGGTGATTAATTCTTTGCTTTTTATAAATAACGGGGCTCAACCTGCTTAAATTTACAGCTCTACCTGTATCTCTGACCATTACTATAAGAATGGCTAAACAATAAGATTAAGAAAATAAAAGTTTGAGGTGTCCCCCTGTTTTTGAGGCTCTGGAGTTTTTGCTTTCATGCTCTTCTTTCTAATCATAAGGCCTAGAAAAATACTTCTACAGATAAGAACAGAATGAGGGTACAGTCAACATTGTGCAAACAATGATATATGTCAGTGTGTCAGCTATGTATGTTTTATATGCAAATAATATATATCTTAACAATATGGCCACAATGACACCACAATCCCTAAAGTATAAGAATTTTTAAAGTGTCATTATTAACTAGCTTAAAAAAAATAAATTGCTACTTTTTGGTAGATGGATACAAAGCTGGAATGATAGTTATCTAGCAATTAAGATAAAGCCTTAACATTAAAAAAGAAGTGTCACCCAGAAGGCGTAATCAAAGTTGTAGCAATGACAGTCAAGATAAGGGAATGTTCTGATCAGGGCTGGGAAGGGGAAAGAGGTGGGTAAAGAAGGGGACCCCAGTTGTCAGCTCTTCCCACCTCTAAATGATTTGTTCTTTCCTCAAAAAAATCATGATTACAAAACAAATCTCAGCATTATTCATTTAAAGGTTGCAACACAATTTTTTTTCCAAAGCATTATTAAGCTTTTCCTTCACAAGGAAAAAGGAGTAATTGTAAATCTACTAAAGGTGATAGTAGCTCCTGTTCATTACATTGAAGAGAACTGGAGTGGTGATGGCAGGAAGAGTCATGCCAACTCAAGAAAAGCTTGCCTCTTGGATGCAGAATTCTTCTTCCCATAAGATGCCAGGATGCAGAAGCTGTATGGGTGTGGATGCCCTTTGTAGAGATAAAACCACCACCTCACTGAGGAGTGTGCTGTTCTGCTAGGGAGAGGGGCCACATGGAGAAGGGGGCATGTTGTGGCCTCTGTACCCTTGCTCTTGTTGCTGTCAGTGAGATGAAGGCGTTTGCAACTTCTTCTGCCACAGTGATTGCTGTTAATGCACCTCTGTGAGCCGGAAACTTCAGGCAGGTATTTGCATCCTGGAGAAAGAGCCTTTGTGCTGATTTCCTGGAGGCAGCACAGATCCCATCCAGGCACAAAGAGTGCTCATGCTTGCTCCCCTGGGAAGGCCAGGTGGAATATGACCCTAAGATACTTCCTCCCCCCTGCCTTACAATTAAAGTGAAGATCTGGAGTGGAGAGGCAGCAGCCAAATTACTAATTAGCACTCTGATGACTACATCTGCATTTCTGAGATTTCGTTTTGATTTGCATGGGCCTGCAGAGTCAGCTGTTAAGTTGTGATTCAGCTGAGTTAAGTGTTTACTTGTTGTTCATTAGAAGAAGGAGAAAAACTATCTAACAGATAGTTAGTCTTTATCGTTAGACCTAAAAAGAAATATGAGCTGGGAAGTTTAATTCATTAGTGAAGTGCTGGGGCCAAGACTACAAAGCAAAAAAAAATCTTTTATGAGTAGGAAAGGAGCAAACGAATGCTCTTCAGAAGTAATGCAGAGATGAATGGTGCATGTTGACATTTCACACATTCACATTAAGGAGGATACTGAGCCAGAGGTACATCCCTTGGATACTGTTTGGCTATCACTAAACACAGGGCAGAAAATCTGTCTTTCTTCATAAATTCACAGAGGAAATGGCGTTTATGATTGTGACTTAGAAGTTATATTGAAAACAGAAAGTATGCTGTACACTTTGTGGGTGTTTAGTACTGTAGGATCTGGGAGACCACAATTCATCTTTGTCTTGCTGTAGACTCTTTATATTCCTGGATGAAATATATAGTCTCTGGTCACTCCAGTGTCCTATCTAAAATTGGGGAAAAGGGCACAGTCCTACTTCTGAGTGGTGGTGGTTAAAAGCAGTTAAAATTTTTTTCTTTGGAAGATACTGAAGAAAAGAAACATTTTCCAGGAACCTGTCACTTTCTTCATTGCATTAGGAATGAAACCCTTTCACCAAACATTTTGTCAAGGAAATCCAGCCAGTTTTACTAAAGTAAAAAAAAAATAAAAATCATAGAATCACTCTTTTGGTGAAGAAATTTTCCCTAATATCTAATCTAAACCTTCTCTGGCACAACTTTAGGCCATGTAGTCTCATCCTATCAACCTGTGATAGGCTACCTGGGAAAAAGAGACCAACCCCCACCTTGATACAACCTCCTTTCAGGTAGTTGTAGAGCGATAAGGTCTCCCCTCAGCCTCATTTTTTTCCAGCCTGAGCAACTCCAGTCCCCTCAGCAGCTCTTCATAAGACTTGTTCTCTAGACCCTTCACCAGCTTTGTTGCCCTTCTTTGGACACACTCCAGCACCTCAATGTCTTTCTTTTAGTGAGGGACCCAAAACTGAACATAGGGTTCAAGGTGCAGCCTCACCAGTGCTGAGCACAGCGGGGAAACCACTTCTCTGGTCCTGCTGGTCACAATATTTCTAATACAAGCCAGCCTGAGTGTTGGCTCATGTTCAGCTGTTGTTGACCAACACTCTCAGTTCTTTTTCTGTATGTCAGCTTTCCAGCCACTCCTCTCCAAGTCTGCAGTGCTGCATAGGGCTGTTGTGATCCAAGCACAGGACTCAGCATTTGGTCTTATTGAACCTTATACAATCAGCCTCAGCCAGTAAATCCAACCTGTGCAGATCCTTCTGTAGAGATTTCCTGCTCTCAAGCAGATCAACATTCCTGCCGAGTTTTGTGCCCACTACAAACTTACTGAGGGTGCAGCTTGATCCCCACATCCATGTAACTGATAAAGACATTCACCAGAACTGGCCCCTATACTGAGCCCTGGGGAAAACCACTTGTGATCAGCTGTCAGTTGGATTTGACTCCATTCACCACCGCTCTTTGGGCCCTGCCATATAGATGATTTTTTAGCCAGTGGAATATGCCCAACCAAGCCAAGAGCAACCAGTTTCTTCAGGAGAATGCTGCGGAGACTCATGTCTGCTATGACTTACTTGACATTCAGTTACAGGATACAGAAGTGCCAGGGTAAAAAACCCATATGGTCTTTATCTGATTTTTTATGAGTTGGACACTTTTCTTCTTTGTCTGAAATGGGAAAATTTTGGAAATTCCAACATTTTACAAAAAGGGAAATTGTCTCATGCCAGACTATAGTTATGAGAATAACAGTATTAATTACTGTAAAATGTGGAAATATTGTGGAAATAAAAATTCCTAAGAATTAAGACTAATTTGAAACTGCACCATGAATGAACTCCTTCATTAAACTAAAGGTCCTTACAGAATAAAAAGCTGTCAGTATGAATGTCACAACCGTGACCTTCGTGAACCAATTACATCCTCACAGTTACAGGCAGTATCACATTGCTCATTTACCCTGAAATTAATCAGATTTACTCCTAAATCCTTACATTCAGTACTGATTGCTAACAATACATCATTTATACATTTGATATTTCTGCACTGAACTGAGCTTAGGCATTCAAATCCTCACATACTTGAATATACAATTCATATATATACAGCACTTTTGATGAACATCATTAAAATGCTTGTTCTTTTTAATCAATTGCTCAAAAATCAGAGTGCTCTTGAGCTATAACACTCCGTTCCCCTTTGCTTAGGCAGATAAAACTACATGGGACAGAAAGTATGTAATTATTTACATGCTTATCCCTGAAATAATTTTCTAAAGAGGTTACTGTGTTATGAGAGTACTTAATGAAGTACTTTCAGCTTTTGTGCAATTAATGCAAATTTATGTAATGATCTACTATTTTAACAATCACTGACTGTGTGTATTTTAATTTTCTATCATTTCTTTTTTTACTGAAAAAAAGTTGTTTGTGTTATACTCTCGACTGAGTTTAAATACAGCTGCTTTGAAATTTGCAGTTTGTGTTCTGTGGGAGGACCTACAATTCCACAACAACAAAAAGGAAATTCAGAATGAAAAGGAGAGCACCTCCAAATTTCACTTGGAAGGAAAGCCTGGTTGGGGAGCAATGGCATTGATCTGTGTCTTTAGTTGACTAGATAGGGCCTAGATAAGGCTGCCTCAGACCACAGGTATGTGATTTCTTTCTTTCTTGCTCCCCTTCCCTTCTTTCTCTCTTTCTCTCTTTCTCTCTTTCTCTCTTTCTCTCTTTCTCTTTCTCCTTCCTGCCTGCCTGCTTCCCTGCCTTCAGGTTTATCATGCATGAGCAGAGCCTGGTGTCAGTGGATGTGTTTCATTGAGAAGATGCTTGAGGAAGAAACCTCAGCGCTGTAACAGAGCTGGTGACTGTGCTAAGTCACAGGGTGCACTACAAGCATGACATAGGTCACCTGCTCTGGCCTCAAGGGCCACCAGTGCTCTGCAGACGCAGGTGGGAAACCGGTGGTTTTCCTGTGTATGGTATTCATGCTTTTCAGATGACCTCAGATATTTGGAATATTAGCACTTACACCCATGCAAAGGATTCAGATGTGAGAATTATCAAGGTCTCAAAAATACATTTTAACAGCCATCGTGTATGTTGCCAGAGAAAACCACATTTAAGTTGACTTTAGGTCTGTAGTCATCGCGACTCACCCTCTGCTGTGCATCAGCTGAGGTAACACTTTGTTCCAGCTTCTCAATACTTGTAGCTTGCTTACTGCAAGATGTTTTTCTTATCAGTTCAGAAAAGTGAAGCATAGATAATTTTCTTTGCTGATAACTCAGCCACTCCCTTTCCAGCCCTTTCCCTGTGGTGTAAAAGCACGCCACTTCTCTCACCTGACATTTTTCCATCACTTCTGCTTCTTTTTGTACTTGTAATTGTGTCAACATGTTACTGCCCATCTCCAGTTATCCAGATCCCTGCACCTTTGATATATTTCTTTACCAATTATCATATATTATCTCCCCTGTTGCCCTTTACACTAGGATATTTGCATAGTGAAACCCGTGGACTCTTTCAGATCCTTTTTTAAAACATCACCCTTTACTGCAAGGCTTACAAATACTTCTCAGTAGTCTGGCCAGTAGCAGCCTGAGGTCACTGCCTATTATCCAGGCCAAAAACATCTAATCTTTTTTTTGTACATTTCTGTTTGGGTTTTGCTCTATTCTTTGTTTTGTCTTTCGTAATTAAAGTGCAAACATATCGGATGTTCTGTGTTTGTGTAGCATTTAGTACAAGGCATTTGGGATATGCAAATTCCTAGACCTTGTGGTAATAAAAGAATAAGCACAGGGCAAAATATGACAGAGAAAGTGGAATTGTCTCTCAAACAAACATTATAGATCCCAGAAACTTAGGACTACCCTCAACTTTAGAAAAATGCAGTAATATTAAGACACCAAACAAAATCTATCTGTTTGGACAACCTTAGTCCTGGTGTGACACTGTGTAATAACAATATGATTATGGCATTATAAGGATTTAAGTTGTCATTGGATCAAACTGTTTCATAGATGATTCATTTTTTTTCTCTCCCCTGAGAATTGTCAGAGCAAGAGCAACGGCTGGCGGCAGCCAAGGAGAGGAGCTTTTCCAAGGACCCTCCAAGCAACACTTTTCCCTTCTCTCACTGATAAATTAGAAACTCCCAGGTCTGATGAATAGCAGCAAAAAGAGACATAATTCCTAAAATAATTACTTTTAAAATGTCCTATTAAAAGGCTTCAAAGAATTCTGATGATATATGAATAATGAAGGGTCCGTATTTTATAGCAGAATTCATTAGGGATAAATAAAAGTCTGACAGATGGTGCAAAAGGACCTATTTTCAATTAACTTTAACTCAAACTAACTAATGGATTTACTTGTAAATTCCCAGAAAATCCATTTCATAGTCAGTAAGTACTGTAATTTTAGGAACAATAGAATATATTTTGTGCATAAAAAAGTGACTAGATCTCTGCTTTAAGTACAAACTTCAGTTCAGCCTCATCTCTGGAGCAGTGCCCTGCACCTTCATAATTCTCCTCCTTCACTCTATCCACAGTGTGAAAAAGATGGATATACAGCAAGCCTACAAGGAAACCTGATATATCATCAGGGAAAAAACTTGACACATAAAAAGTGTTACATGAATCATGAAAATATATTTCAGTAACTAAGCTAGAAGGAGAAAAAACCCAACTTTGAATGGCCAATTATACAATTATAAATTGCTACACTTTTGAGAATACTCCATCAGCATGAGTGGAGGTTTTTAGCCAAGCCTAATAAAATCCCATCCTGCCTGTGCTAGTATCTCAGCGCAGATTTTCCGTGCTGTCTGATGTTACTCTTACATTGCTGTTGAAAAAATTTGCATTAAAAACTCTTCTGGAAATGCACGTGGCTTAATTAAACAAAACGAAGAAACAAATTGAAAAATGCCATGCATGACAATCCTTCAGATCTCCTACCCACTTCATCTCCTTTCCAGGACAGTCTTTCAAAAACATTTTCATCAGGAACAGGAGGAAACCATGTGTAAGCATAAAACCGTGAATCTTACAGTTTTAATATGTCTCTAAATTTTTGACAGGTTCTGCATATTCTGAGCATTTATTTACTTTTTCTAACTCCAAACAGTATAGCTACAAAGAGTATTGAATGTCTATTCTATTTTACGGTATGTCCTTAACAGCATGAATGGATGTATGATAGAGTACAGATTTAACAGTGCAGATTTAATAGATTTAAAGATTCTGCTGGGCATGTAGCATAGGATAGTGTTTCTGTAGGAATTATAATGTTATCATTTCCTGCTCTTTCAAGTATGTAGCCATAACATTTCATTAGTGTGTGTCCTGGATAAGCTTCTTTTATCGTTTTAGCCCGTCTTCCTAGAACAATATGGCAAACCTTTGTCCTTGTGCTGTGGGTCTGCTCACCTGTTCTTCTCCCCTTGCTCAGAAACTCTCATCTGAGCAGGAGTGAGCCACTGAAGACTCAGAGATAACTGCTACTGCAGATTTTTTTTGAAGAAGCAGTGTCTGAGCTGAGGGAAGAAATCTGGACTGGTACTGAGGGAAAGGCAGGTTGGAGGTGGTGATTGTGCATCCATCTCATTTGGCAGCACCCACCTTAATGAGTATGCATTGGACAGGCAATAGGCACACAGGCAGCTGCGGGAAGCCACCACATGGATGTCCCCTCCATGGAGATGTACCACAAGGGACATGAAGGGATGGAAAGGGAGGCAAGACTGGTGGGCAAAGGAGGCACACCTTGGGTGAAACCATGCTTCATCAGTTCTTTCATCCACTGAGTAAGCTGTTGAGTTTTGGTGTGTTGGCTCCACAGTGACAGTAGGACTGAATAGGACCTTCGGCTTGTCCCAAAAATCATCAAGGGTTACTGTGAGATCTCCCACCCGAGGAACTGCTAGATCCAAAGATGCAAAGCTCTCAAGATAGAGGATACTAAAGGCATGAAATCCAGCATGCCTGTGGGCTTTTTTCTGCACTCAATAGGGGTAAAATATGCACGTAATTCAGAGCAATATTTTTTCTTGATTATGAAAGAGTTAAAAAGAAATACATTTGCAGCACTGAGGCAGAATGACCTTGCAGGGAGCATTCTGGCCTGTGCCAGCAATTCCTTCTTCCTTTCCACACAGCTTCTAATGGAAAAGTACTGCCTGCCCTCTGTAAATTATTAATTTCTTCATGTTATCAGATACCATTGATAAAAAGACAAGTGGCCCCTGTACTGACTGTCTGGGGCAAAATGAATACTTGCTGATGCCCTTTAAACTCTGTATAGGTTTTCATCTACTTTCTACTGAGCTTGGCTTTGCACTGTGCAATGGACTGTTACACACTTTTAGCTGCTCACAAGTAACTCCCTATGGAATAAACCATTACTGCTTTCATTTTCGGTACTGACTTAGATGAATGACTTTAAATTACTTACAACCTTCAGCTGATCTAAGATGTCAAACAAACTTTAAACTAGTATATGTTCAAGGATGTGTGAACCCAAAACCAAGAAAACGCAGAGGCGCTTTTTCGTTAGCTCCTACTTTATATGGGAGAGAAGGTCATCCGCTAGAGTGCACAGGCACGGAGGCACCACACACCATCGCTCCAAGTCAGTGCTCTTAACTATTATTAATACAAACAAGTCAAACCAGTGCCTCTGATAAAAGCACGATAAAAGCTACTGAGATTAGGGATCGTGTTGGCTGGTGACGATAGCATAAATTATCAAGTGGAACCGCTCCAAATTATAGTGTAAAGGGACCCATTTAACAGGGTTTATACGTCATGGTTGAAAAGAATGAGGAATTGACAAGAATAAAAGCACGTACCAGAACCAACAAGTGGTAGGTTTCCCAGGACTGCTGTATCTTAGAACACTATGTTTAACTTTCCAGGATAGACAGTGCAAAGGAAACTGCAATGGGCATGACGATAAGGGCAAGCAGCTGTCTAAAAAGCTGTAATGTACTGAAAATGGCACTTAACACATATTTATCAGGGGCAGCAAAATATTCTACTTAAATATTGTACTTAAATGCATTAGGACTAACAGTTGACAGCTATTGCATATTGTCTCTGTAGTATTCACTTTGACTACTCAATATCCCTTCAGAGGATACTGTCTCATATTTGTTATGCCATTTCTGAGAGGTAGAGTCCATTTCCAGACCAGATTAAACTCTTGGTCCTCTGAAGAAGACAACAGGTAGTTAAGCTGCACTCATGTCTTCCAGAGGAGGGTCTTAAAATGAACGGCAGGTCAAAAGTCAAAACTGAAAGTTCTTCTTGGGTTTCTCTCTACACCTATGTAAGAGATGAGGAACTAGGGCAATGTCTGACTGACCAATCCCAGTCCTATGCTATGAGGGTTTGCAGTGCTAATTGTAATTTTACCATGCTGCCTTTTAAGCATGGTAGATTTCTGTGGAGCAACATCTTGTATGCCTTTTTCACTTGTGTCAGCCTTTTTTTCCTGCTGATTTTCCTCAGCACGTTGCAGAACTGGATGCTCTACTTTTCTGGAACTACTTCAAACTCAGAAAAATGAGCTGCTTGAATATCATTGTGGAGGAGGAAGTCCTGCAGACATAGTCCTCAGATCTGGCTGATATTTATAACACTAATATATCCACTTTACTAACCAGACATGTGTCCTGGCAAGTTAAGTGTTCTTGCTGACAATTTGTACTTGTGGGAAACTCAGAGGTAAAAAAGGGTTTTCTGTAGTTGGGCCAATGTTATCTTGGTGGAACTATAGGGAATAGTTTGTAAAATTCTCACAATACCTGGTTCTGTATAATACCTTTAATCTCTGTAACTAATTAATTAATTAATAATATTTGTCCTCAAAATAGTATTGTGGTTGAGCTCAAACTAACAGACAGTAAAGAAGCAACAATTTTCTTTATATAACAACCTTCCAGGGAGATTACAGCCATGAAGGTCAGTAGTTGCTTCAGATATGGGTGGCAGGAGACATAAAAGCAGGAACTAAAAGAGGACTCAAAAATGTGGTGCTCTCATCAGATGGTTGGTTGTGGTCTTTTGGGTTGAGTGTTATCTGAAGCAGACTTGGAGCAAAAACTCTTAAAGTTGCTTGGCTCCAACTATGTTCATAATAAAAAATTAAATTTTCGTGTTTTTTTCTTTTAAGTAATTGCAATAGTGTTCAGGACATTAGAGTTAAATTCTTGAGCACTTACAGACAGGCCCAAAGCTTTGATTTTCCATCAGAAATTAACTGAGATAAAAAAGAGATAATGCTAACACATAGCACTGTTGTGTGAATATGAAAAACGACTTTTCAACCTCATAGTTAGTCTGTCCAGTGGTGTTGAGGGAAATTAAAACTATGTTGTTTCACTGACTCAACTGTTAAACTTAAGTTTTCTATAACTAATCTTGGACTTTTTATGAACACTAAAATACTGTAAACGGTTATTTACCAGCCTGGACTGATAATGTTGCAGGTGCAGTTATGCAGACTGACCTCCTGGCAAACTAGTTTGGTGTCTGCTGCAGGGAGCAAACATTGAGACTGGATGGAGAGCAGTCCTGGGGAGAAGAATTTGGATGTGCTGGTGGATGATAAGATCAACACGAGCCAATAGTGTGCGCTTGTGGCCCAGAAAGCCAATCGTATCCTAGGATCCACCAAGAGCTGTGTGACCAGCAGGTCGAAGGAGGTGATTCTGCCCCTCTACTTTGCCCTTGTGAGACTCCACCTGGAATATTGTGTCCAGCTCTGGAGCCCCCAATACAGGAAAGACACGGAGCTCTTTGTGCACGTCCAAAGGAGGGCTACCAAGATAGTCAGAGGGCTGGAACACTCTGCTAAGAAGCCAGGCTGAGAGAGTTAGGCTTGTTCAACCTGGAAAAGAGAAGACTCCAGGGAGACCTTATAGTGGCCTTCCAGTACCTGAAGGGGCCCTACAAGAAGGCTTGGGAGGGATTTTGTACAAGGGCCTGTAGTGACAGGATGAGGGTTGATGGGTGGAAGCTGCAAGAGCATGGATTTAGACTAGATATAAGGAAGAAGTTTTTTACCCTGAGGGTGGGGAGGCACTGGAACAGGTTGCCCAGGGAGATTGTGGATGCTCCATCCCTGGAAGTGTTCAAGGCCAGGCTGGATGGAGCATTGAGCTGCCTGATCTAGTGGGAGATGTCCTTGCCATGGCAGGGGTCTTGGAACTAGATGATCTTTGAGGTCCCTTGCAACCCAAATCATTCTGTGATTCTATGATTATAGTTCAGGTGAGCTATGCAGAAGGAGACTACACTGTCACCTTAATAAACCCAAGAAAAATGCTAACTTGTCTCTGAGGAAGGTTCCTCCGAATCAAGATGAGAAGCTGTTAGTGGATATATCACGTAACAGCTGGTCTGGAAGCTGCTCTCACCTAGAAGTGATAGAAGCTTGTATCCACATTCTCCATTGCTTGTCTGCACCAATCACAGAACCAATTAGTGATGAGATGATCAAGCCAGATGCTGCCACTGGTATCTGTTAGATTCCTTACCCCTTGATTTGAACAAATGTAAGACAAATTAGAAAGCAAAGGAAGCCCTATTTGATTGCAGCATCACTGTCATAAGACATTATTCTTAAACTGATTATAGAGTCTAGAAAGAGAAAAATATATGACAGGATGGAATAAACGCTGCCAACATTGATTGTTTCACATTTCAAGGGCAAATTTGAAACTGTACTTTCACAGTGAGTGAACATAGATCACCAGAGAGATGTTCTCATAAACACCTGTGAGAGATATGAAAATCTGGCTGCTGGCATAATGCATTAATAATCTAGAGATGCCTACATGCTACATGTGGGAGGATGTACTGTGCAGAAAGGAAGAGAAAGGAAAGGGAAATTGGCAAGAAGGAGCACAGAGGATTAATGACCTAGCAGAGAAAACAAAAAATGCCTTAGTAGTCTCCAGAATTTCCTTTTGGAAGGAGGAATAGCAAGAAAGAGCTCTTTGTAGGAGAAGTTCTGGTTTACAACCTGCAGGTGGATGTCTGTCATTGCAGAGTCTCAGAGATGAAGACAGTCCCCTTGTCTGAACAAACCCTACCCTGTCCTTGCCATACTACTTCAGGTGCATCCCAGCTCCCGGTTTGTGGAGCTGCTTTTACATCCACCTGAATGACCTTTTTTTTTGCCTCGACACAGAAGAGATGGCAGAATCGATCTACTTTCCTGTTTTCTGTTCCTCTATCAACTACATTCCTAACTCTAAATCTTTATTTTCTCACATGGGAAACCTCACAGCCTCGCCCACTGCCTGGTACTCCTCTGCCCTACTCTCGTTTCCACGCTGCTCGCACTTTTCACAGCTCTTCTGGCATTCCTTGCCCAGAGATTTCCATGTGTGAACAACTCAATGTGTTCAAAGCATACACTGCAATAATAAAGGGTATCAGAGCACTGAAAGGAACCAGATTCAGGGAGAGGAAAGAAAGAAAAACTAGATTTGGCATTTTTCTCCCTGAAAAGAGAGAACAATACTGAAAAAAAAATAAAAAAAAGAAAGCGAAACTCATAAACTGGTCGCAAATTAAAAAGTTGATAAATTAATCCCTGTAGATTTTATGTCATCTTTATTGCAAGTATTTCTGATTATGGCGTATACATTTCCACCATTGCTGGTTTGGGGTGTTTTTTTTTTTTCTTTTTTTCTTTTTTTTCCGTTTGTCTTTATTTGAATCTACTAAAAAACTTTTCTTGAAATATTCTTCATATTCTTCAAATACAAAGTTTACTATGGAAATTTTCCTAGCTCAACATGCCTTGCCTGCCAGCACTTACACAGGCAGCCTTTGTGAAATAATTATTCCAGGTGGCTTAATGCTTCACCATAAATAATAGAAAGGTAGAAACACAGTTATTATTTTTGTAACCCTTACAGAAACTGAGCACTCAGTTGCATTAACTCTTGTGTGGCTTGTTAGAGATTGTACACACTTGCATCCTGTGAATTGATCTTGTTTACAGCCCGACAAAGGAACTGAGACATTCCTTACTCTCTAGGGATAATTTTATATTTGACCATCTTAAAAGGGTAGATAAAGTGTCATTCACCAGTCCATAATTCGTCATAGCCAGTTGAAAAACAACCATTCGTTTGCTCTGATACTTTTATTATGTTGCTACCCATTTTATTGATGCTATTTTTAATGCAGACAATTGATATCTGGATTAATAACAGTTAAAAAAATTAAAAGTGACACTAATGTAATGTTTCAAAATAAAGTTGACATCACAAGTCGACAACGCCTGAGATTCTCAAGATGAAATGCCATAACGTTAATTTGGCAAAAAAATATTTGTTTGTGATTATGATCAGCATGATTGCTTATTAGAAAAAAAAAGTTACTCAAGTTCATGAGCTGAGAAGACCTGATGTACTTAGTGCTGTTTTACTATGTAGGCAAAGTTGCTGTGTTTCAGATTTGAGAACTGTTATGGGATCATAGAATGGCCTAGGCTGGAATGGCCTGGGCTAAGAGATCACTTAATCCAACCTCCCTGTCATGGGCAGGGACGTCTCTCAACTAGATCAGACAACACATGGGGACCAAACAGGGATATTTCTGCCTATGCCTTATTTTCATGTTTGAATTAGAAGACTTATCAGCTCTGCCAAAAATTATTTTTCTATTCCTTTTTATGTTGAATTTCACATTTTTTTTTCTTTTGTTAGCAAATATCTACCAATATAAAAGCCCACGTTTGTACCTAGGGGTGCAAGGTTGGAGATACAACTGAATGCTGTGCTACAGCCCAGGAACACTTCTGCTCCTGTGTTGTGTGGTCTCATTTTCCTGCCTAGTGAAGGATACAAGCTGAAGGAGCGCAACTCCATTGGCACATCCTCCTCAAGAGTTTGCTGCAGTCATATGGGAAGTCCTGCTGAAGACTGTCCTCTCCAGCTCAGCCCCTTCTTCTGGAGGATGAAAAGAGCCAAGAACACTTGGAAATGGGAAGCCAGCTGATACTGTAACTAAGAAAATAATATTCTATACTCAATTTGAATATGCTGTGAGCTCAGGATACAGAAGAAATTGAAGGGGGCTTAGAAACAGTCAGTGAAAATTATTAGGCATAGGAAGAATTTATGAGAGACATCTAATGAGAATGAGGTGGATTGATTCAGCAGGGACCTCAATAAGCAGTGGCCTGGTGGAGGTGTACACATCAGTGGGGATGTACAAAGGCATCTGTGTAGAACTATGGGACATGCAATGAAACTGATGGCAGACCATTTAAAGCTAATAAAGGGAAACATTTTATTGTAATAAATAATTTAAAGGGAAACATTTTATTGTAATAAATAATTTAATGTTGTAATTTATTCCTAGAATGTATTTTTTGAATCCAAATGACAAGAACCTTAAATCAGGACATTAACAATAAGGGTATACATGTATCCTGGCCCAAGATCTGCAATAACCAGTAATTGTGGAAGATAAGAACAATTGACCTGTAATTCTATAGTTCCCTGTTAAATCATTTCTTTCACTTGATTTTGAAACAGCTCATACTAACCAGTATCAGACACAGGTCAGTTTATTAGGTGGTCTGCTGGTCTTTCATGGTATCTAATTCCTCTTTTTCTCATTTCACTCTGGCTTGATGCGGCCAGAAACATCCATCATTTATCTTCATCTCTATGGAAGACCTGTAATACATGGTGATTTAGGGCAGCTAATGAATCAGTTATCTATGCATGACTCTGGTGCTGTAATATGTTTCTTAGAATATGGAGAAGAACTTCAAAGATGATAAAATTACTCTGGTGCATAACAGTGAGTGAATTAAAAAGAAAAAAACCTTATCATAAGCAGTTATAAACCCCCTTATGATGGAAGTCTACAAAGCAGGCAGCAGTTTTATTTTGGGTAGGTCAAACAAGATTTTCTACCAGCAAAATTCCCATACAAATTTTGCAAACACAGAAAGAGCTTAGGTCTCTCCTAAGCAATTGCATAGGGCTGAATTTTAGGACTCTTAAGTCATAGAGTGAGCCTTTTGCAGGACTAGGACATTTTTGAAGATGAGAGGTATTTCTAGGCAACTGAGGAACTTGAAATCTCAAATTTTGGCTAAACTTTTGCTGGAAATTGTTTCATCTGCCACTGTGCACAGAAAGTAAAGAGCACAGTAGTGGTGAGGAAAAACAATCCTTGCTTCTCTCCAGGCCTTGCATTTCTAAGGAAGTCAGAACAGAAACTAGCTCAAATCCATGTTAAATATCCCTTCCAGGTGATTCACAGCACTTTGTTAAATCTGACAGAATGTAAATACAGTTGCACTAAAGATTTTTCTCTAGATTCCTTTAATAAGTCAGTGGAGGCAAGCACTTTTAGGATGTGATTCATGTCATCCTAAAGTAGGTATCTAACTCGGCCAGCTAAATCACACCTTGAAAATGCCTTTCTCTTTTATTCAGATACAAAGGTAGGTCATGGTGATGTGTTTAGACATAAACACCTGGAGTACAGACATGCAAAGTTAGATGGTATAGCTCCCACCTATAGTCTCAGGGCGTAGGAAAAGGGTGGTTCATGTGTTCCCTCCTAGGGCAGTTGTAGTGTTTACATTATGCTATATTTTTTGTTGGCAGCTCTGATGTTGCTGCAGCCCTGTGATCTCAAGCTCAGAGCAGCTGGGACCTTTACTTCAAAATCACCTCTGAGATGAAAGTCCGTTTTCTATCTGTCCTTGCTGATGACCAAAATAAACAACATGGCTTTGTGCTGCAACCCTATGCAAAATATCTTGGTCTTACCTACCCACAAACCATTTTTAACATGCTTCACCATAATGGCTTTTTTAGTCACAGAAACATAGCAGGGAACATCAGAAAATCCATATATAAAACTGTTCTGAATGCACTGCCACAGTCCTAAACCTCATTTGTTTTCTTTTCTCTTTTAATTAGGTTTTCTGCAGGCTCCAGCCATTAACTCTGTTTTAAAACAAACTGTCCAAGGCTTTTCTTTGATAATGGTTTAATTTTAGCTTTTTCTCCAATCTCCGAAACACAATTAACTCTCATGCCTGGTATCTCTCATCAGATTTTCCTGCATCTCCTCCCTTGGCAGCCCTCCAAAGCAGGTTCATTTAACACCCACAAAGTTCCCACAATTGAATCACATCTCTACAGATCTCACTTTCCCTGCGCATCAGCTCACTATGGAGGGCAACGGCTTCCTGTTTCGTTTGCATCCAAGCCACGAGATGCTGCAGGCAGCAGGGCTTGTATGACAGTATTTATTCCAATCCTCACTGCTAAAGTGCCCAGCCAGGACATGGAAGGAGACTGCTGCCCCTTATTATAAATGAGCAGCACCAATACATTGCCAATATTGCCACCAGAAAAGCAATAACATGGGTTTTGGCTTGGAGTTAATTAGTTCCTCTTTTCCTCCCTGGACAGGCCAGAGATCTTAGAATGCTTTGTGATGGAAGGGACCTTTAAAAGTCATCCAGTCCAACACCTTGAGATGAGTGGGGACTTCTTCAACTAGATCAGGTTGCTCAGAGCCCCGTTCAACCTGACCTTGAATGTTGCCAGGGATGGGGCATCTACTACCTCTCTGGGCAATCTGTCACAGTGTTTCTCCATCCTCATTGTGATGATCTGATCATTTAGGTTGCTCACCATATCTTGACACAGCCTCATTATGAGCTGTTTTCTGCTGTTATCTGTGGCCAGAAGTAGTGATTTCTGTGCATGGGGAGAGACAACACAGCCCTTCCTCCTCCATGCACATGTGGCCAAATTAGTACAGAGGAAAATTATAGCGCTAATGGGGACAGGAATACTCATCATCATTCCCTGCATTCCTGGAGAAGCTTTCATCTGAAGATTTCAAAGAATATTTGTGGTGCTTTTCCAGCACCACTTATAGTGCATAAACCTTAAAATATCACTGACGTGCAGGCCAGGCAGCTGCACTGTTATGGCTTGATGAGTCCCCGTAAGAGCTAGAATGAGCACCAAGTAAACCAGAGGCACTTTTATTTGAAGCTTCTGGGTTGTCCATACTATGGGAAGCCAAAATGTTTCCTTTGAGCCATGTAGTTCTAGGCAACTAGGACTGAAAATCTGGACCACTCATGACAGGCACACTATTGAGTTTTCGCACTGTGGAGCCAAAATGCCTTTGCTTAAGAAGGCAGCACAACTGCACATAATGCGCCACAGTAGAAAACTGTGTGCAAACCTTCTGTGGCAGGTGTGCTGAGGACCTGTTCAACATTTTTAATCACCTGCTACCCTAATTTAGGGAATTCATCACTCCAGAGCCCTGCCACAGCAATGAAGTTTACACCTTGAACCTCAAACCTTCTTGACATTCATCACTGTTATTTTCGTGGGGTCAGATTTCTTTCTGATGATAGGGAAAAGCCTGATGGACATATTTCTTCTCAGGTTTTCTGAGTCTCCAAAACTCCTATTCATTATTATGACTTTGCTTTGAAGGGCCACATAATATTTGCAAAAAATAGTAATAATAATAAAAAAGACGTAATTAACCAACTAGCACTGAAGAAGTGAAGAGAACACTAGAGCAAAGGAACTTAATATAGGCCCTAAATGCTACAGAGAACTGCATGACAGACTTTACAAAAGCACCTTTAGAAATATAATTGGAAACCTGTCAGCATCATTAGATGCCTGGGCGTTTTTGCAGATCTGCCCCTGAAGGCACTGTGGCATAAAATAAATGGTGAAACAAGATTTTACTTCCACGAATCCTCTCAGCAATGGATTGTGGAACCTTAAATATCTCTATTTTCCTTAACTTTGGAGAGAGTTGGTGGGATGATACAGTAATACAGGGTTATGTTCTTTGTGTATGTTTGAATCAGTAATTCATGATTCTGGCAGAGTGTAAAGCAATCTGGTATTGAGCTACTCTGTGACTGTACATAAGTATCTTCTCTGTATACTCCTTTTCTCCCTGTTTTGCGAGTTTAGGTTCTAAGCATGTTGTGCTCTGACTCTTGGCTGTAGCACAGTATTCAGAATATTCCTAGTAAAAGTGATGAGATGTTTATTCCAGTATAGCCTTCCGCTCATTCATAACTTGAAAATTGCCAATTGACAGCTTTCAAAGGAAATGTGTCTTTGAAAAACTATGGAGCCAGCAAGTGAAATTTGTGCTGTGTGCTGTTAGAGCTTCTCCATTTCATGGCCACTGGGTGAAAACTGCCACAAGGTGAGTCGCAGCGTTATCGATGAAGACAAAGATAAGTCAGCCCTGTTGGTGTAGATGGACAGAGCGGACTTTATTAGAGAAATAGCTTTTAAGAGTCAATGTGTTATGTCAATTATATTTGTGTTTAGGACTGAGAGACTGGTGATAGACGGAAAGAGAAGGGAAGGGAAACTTGGTGTAACAACAGGGGACTTTTTTTTTCTATAAAGCAGGAGTTAGAAGGCAGACAAAATGAAGAAAACACAAGCTTTGGAGAAGAAAGGTGCAGCTGGCAGTGTCAGCCACTAGCTGCCAGGCTTCAGAGAAAGAAACTGGAGAGCTGGTGATGGAGCAGGGCATATAAAGGTCTATAAAAGCTTTGACAAAAGTGGTCTTGATGGAGTAAGAATTGGTGAGTGAGTAGTTAAACGAAGAGATTAGGAACACAAAATAATAGCCAGGGGTTAAGACACATAACTGACATGGACATAGACAAAGATGAGGGAGATAACTCATGATATAAAGGGGAAATAAAAATGGGTAAAAGTAAACAGCAATGTTTGTTTTGAATTTTGAAATTAAAACTTTTCAGTGTTTGCCTTTCCATATTTTATTTCATTCAGAACCAAGTCAAGACTGGAAATCACAAAAACTTTTGTGAAATGGAATGTCTGTCTCATGCACAGCCCTCATTGCAAGTCAATGAGTTTTGGTTAAAATCACTTTCTGCTTTCCATGTTTATCTGACACCAGATTCCTAAGTAACTTGAATATTTTTGGCCTTTTAAAACCTCTACACTTTTGCATAATCTGATCTTGAATTCTGAACCACTCAGTGCTAGGATAACTCTTTTATTTATTTATGATGATTTCAGTGGCAAGATGGGGAGTTCTCCATGGAAACTTAGTTTTATATGGGAGGTTGTGTTTCTAGAAAATTTAGGAACTACTGTGTTTCAGTTTAATTGCTGGAGATTTAGGTTCTTTGGTTGTGATGTAATGCATCAGCCACCACTTGCAATCTACCAATATTTCAATGTATATTTTTTTAAAAATATGGTTAAATCTCTTCCAGAAAGGCAATGTTTCACTCTTACAAACTCATTACATGTCAGAATAGTCAGCTTCCATTTTTTTCAGTAAAAGCTTCAAATCACAGATAATTTTAACTGGCAATCTACTGACTTTCATTGTTGTCATGACAACATCATTGAGAATTTTACTGCACATTTGTTCCATGCAGCTTGGGCTTGTATATATACAGTTTTCTTTTAAGATCATTTGGATGATGACAGGAAGCTATATTAAGACAGTCTTTAATCTGGCGTCTCTAAAGTTGCCATCAGATTTAGGTAAATGCAAACTGAAATATGCTGTGTGTTTCAGCTGAGGCATTCCAAGAGAAACAAAGTCCTTTGTTTGGTCTGGAGTAGAAATCAGCTTATAAACTCTTATGTTACTCTCCCAGGCAGAAAGACAAGTTTTTCTGCAAGGGATAGATTCATAAATCTCAAAAAGAAGGTGGGGAAATTTCTTTAAAACATCCTGTATTGCATGTGATCACAGAAAATGTGTGGACAGTTGATTGCCTACCTCAAAATTTATGAATTTTGATGGTAATTCATTTTTCAGTTGCCATAGGGACACAGTTGTTCGCACAGTGGTGAAGGGTAATAATGGGACAATTTCATGACTGATCCGCATGGAAACTGAGAAGACGTCACTGACCTTAGTGTTGGCTGAAGCAGAGATTATGTGAGCAAGAGAAGCATATCTCTGCCAGCAGTGCTCAGCCACAGACTGGTGGTGCTTCACAGCACTGCATCCCTTCACATCCCCTCCTTCAGGCAAGTGCTGCTTTGCACAACAGACAAATGATGGCCCCTAGCTTGTCACAGCACATTCATGTCTCTTGAAGCATTCAATTTATATCTAACTTCTGTTCTCCTCATTCCCCAACATCTTGCCACATCACAGGGAAAATACATTTTCAAAACCAAATCAGTTCCAACTGTCAAGGATGCATTGCCGAGCCACTTTTTCACTACTCTTAGTTTTCCTCTAGCTCTAGATTCATAGATTCATAGAATCATAGAATGGCCTAGGCTGGAAGGGACCTTAGAGATCATCTGGCCCAACCTCCCTGTCATGGGCAGGGACGCCTCTCAACCAGATCAGGCTACTCAAGGCTCCATCCAACTTGGCCTTGAACACCTCCAGGGAGGGGGCAGCCACAACATCTCTGGGCAATTTATTCCAAAGTCTTGCCAGCCTCGTACTGAAGAATTTCTTCCTAAGGTCTAATCTAAATCTATTCTCCTTCAATTTAAACCCATTTTCACTTGTCCTATCAGTGGACACTCTTGTAAAAAGCCCCTCCCCAGCCTTCCTGTAGGTTCCCTTCAGGTATTGGAAGGCAGCTATTAGGTACCCCGAAGTCTTCTCTTTTCCAGGCTGAACAATCCCAGCTCGCGCAGTCTGTCCTCGTAGCAGAGGTGCTCCAGCCCCTGGATCATCCTTGCGGCCCTCCTCTGAGCATGGTCCAATAGATGGCTGGAACCAAAGCTCTTTCCTCATAACCCAGGTTTTAATTCTGGTAACTTCATTTTCCATTCACAGTTTTGGCTATATCCTCATTGTTACTTCATTGGAAACACAATGAATTGAAAAAAACCTACAAACTCACCACTTTCTTACTGCTTAGCTCCACTCCCAGGATAGAGCCATTTCACTTTCTCCAAGGTTTTTGACAGCCCAGACTATTGACCTCTAATTCCTCCTAGATTTAGGGCATTTGCAAACATTTAATGACATCTCTAAATGCACTGGCTCCTTCATTTATCTGTGCCCTGTGTCAGTAAGAGCTCTAAGGGCTCTTGCTTCCCAATGATTTCCAGTTTCTGGAGAAGTATGAACAAAGTTTCGTATCTCTCCTTCTCACTGACAGCTGCAAATAAATGCTCCTATTTTCATCTGCTCTTTGGGGAGCTTTGTGCAACAATTTCTATTCTGTTCAGTATGCAAATGCCCTCTCTTCCTTCTGTTCCCTCAGAAAGTGAGTAGAGTTTATAAGGAGAGGCAACATCTTTTATTAGATTAATGGAGTGAGAAGAAAAAAGCAGAGGAGCTTGAGAGCACATAAGCTTTTCTTCACCTTGCAGAGAGAGCTGCATGCATGCTACTAACACATAACCATAATAATTTCCTAGCTCTGTTACATCAAGAAATGTCTTCAGATGCAAAGGAATCAAAAATCCACCACTAAATGATGAAGCTGGTGAGATTGTCAATGCCAGCATTTTGGGAGGTCCAAGGAGGGTGTAAGCCCTTTCAGAGGAAAACACAGGTACTCTCAGGTATCTGAACTGCACATGTCTTGAAATAATGAACTTTAGCAAAAATAATGCTTTATTATTCCATATTCCCTTGTTTTTATTCTTCTGTTTAAAAATCAAATAGCAGAAACTTAGGCAGTCAAGTCACACAACAGGAATAATGAACATTGATAGCAGGAGTAGATGGTTACTAAGCAGTCTGTAGCTTGAATGTTACTCATCCGGATTATTCAGAAAATACCAATGAATAACAAATGCTCAGAGAAAATAAGGGACAATTTAGTGAATGATAAGAGTAAGAGACCCAGAGGAAGGCTCTCACTCTCATTAGTTATGTACGAGAGTGGCTCTGCTGTTAGTTCCTCCCTTCAGAATAAGCTCAGAAATCAGCTGATCAGTTATTCAACACTCCTGAGTCCTTTATACAATCTATAAGCAGTAGAGAAAGCTTGGTGGAGGTTTTATAAAAGGACAGAACAATAATGAGGATGCATGGTCATGAGGATGTGCACTGCAGTGAGGTAAATAAATAATAGAAAAACTAACTTAGGTAAGCTGCAGAAACAAAATCTTTAGCTGAGACTAATGAGGGACACAGAGTATATCCACCTTCACCACAGAGTGGAATGCAGGGATCTGAAATAACTGCAAGCCTGTGAACTCTGGACCCAGAAGCAACATAGCCGCATTAGGGTGATACAGTGCTTCAATTAATTAAATGAATTAGATGGCACCAACATGCTTATACTGGTGTAGATACGCCTCTAACTGCTGGTCGATGGGCTTTAGGTGTTATGACTAAAAATGCAATGTAGAAGAAAACATAATGCCACAAGTACTCTGGTGCTGGGTAGTTCAAATGAAAAGGTCGGAGCTGCATTCTGCCTAGGAGTGTGTAAGAGCTGTCCCCAGGCAGGGGACAGGGGTGCAGGTGGGGCAGTAGACCCCCACGCTGCTATCTCATGGGAATGGAGGCACCTGCAAGGGCTATTGGTTTTAGTTCCAGAAAAAGGTAGGATTTATAGCATGCTTTGTGCGACATTTCTTTTTATCTAGTACTAAATTGTTTTCTGCTTGGTTAGTTATTTGAATCACTAGTTTTATGAATTAATTACCTCAAATTCATGAAATGTGCCTTCCAGTTTCCCTTCAAAGAGGAGGAGCTGACTTGTGAACATCTCTGTCCTTTATTGTATTAGCCCCTTTTGATGAGCTATCTTCATTGATCTAAGCAGATTTTTGAAATATTTGACTGAAAAAAAAAAAAGATTACAAAACAGAACATAAAAAGATAAAGTATGCACAAACACTACAATGAGTGATGAAAATTCTCACCTAGAGCCTCTGTGCCTCATTCCTGCGACATGTCCCTAGGGATCTCTCTTCCTACTCACGAGCAGAGCCGGATTTTCCTTTAGAGAGGAGATATGTTCCTCAGCACATGACAGTGTTCAACTTTGTTCATAATGTAATAAATAACGTGTTCATACGCAGCCATGTCTGTCATGTTGTCACATCGGACTTACACAGCGATACACCAAGGCTTTCTCATTTCATAGGAATCAATCTCTTTGTACAACCAGAGGCAACCCAAATCCATTTAAAAAGAAATCTGTACATGTAGTCTCATATATTGGAGGAAAAGCTTGTAAAAATGCCATTCAGGGCTGTCTTGTAGTTCATGATTCCAGGATCTTGCTGAAACAACTGAACAATAGTGTCCATGTGGCAAATTGCCACCTTGGTGGCCGAGAAGATAATGTACATTATTATGTAGACATTATCTAGTCAACAGCATACAGAAAGCCTGTGAAGCATTTTAAATTGTAGCCTTCATTTTGTACTCCAAATAGTGTACCAATATTTTGATCATTGCTTTTCATTAAAATCATATCTTTAACTCCTCTCCCTATCTTGCTATCAGCTTCTACTAAACATACAAGATAGATGAGTGCAAGTAGGATCTCATGCTGTTCCGAGATTAGATAAAGAGATGATGAAAGGTCTTAAACTGAATGAGGAAATAACCCAGGTGTTCTAGAGAAGCAATAATAAAAATACTCGGAAAATGAATGAACTCTCGTTTTTTTGTGCTTGCAGTGTTTATGAAAAAGTGTAAAATACTTGGATGTTCACAAATAAAATTTTAAATTTTATTACTATTTATTGATTTTAAGCTGTGATCTCCAGCATGGTCATTTTAAGATTATCTTGTTTACAAAGAAAATCCTTTTGAATGCTCTCATAGAAATACCCATTTATCTGTCATATGAATTTTATTTGCTTCTCACTCTGTCTCCCAATTTGCCATAGCTACTGCTTTGAAAGCAGAGTTTTTCTTTACAGCCTCTTTGCTCCTATAAAAGCCATAATGATGTCAAAATGTTAAATTTGTGACAACCTCCCCTGCCCCAAATTCCACACAAATCATATAAATCACCAAGACTATATCATCTCTGTGGGATGGGGAGAAAAGAACAGCATAGAAGACACAGATGGCTCCTTCATGCTATCCTGACTGTAGCAGCCTGGCTTCCGTCTCTCCCTGGTCCCTCAACACAGCTTCCCCTGCCACCTTGCAGGTCCTCATCTGCAGCAACCCTCATGGACCACCACTGCCCTTCCTGAGTCAGAGGGGATGCAAACAGCCTCTCACCTTAGCATCCTACAGAGCTCCACTGTGTTGCTTTTATGAGTTATGTCCCATCAGCTCCACTGACCACATCTGTCTCCTGAATTCAGTGGTAAGATTCCCGAGGAATCTGATGAGCTTTCACAGCAAAAATTGTCAAGGCTGCTTCTCTCCTTCAGTCTCTCCTCAAAAACTATGGCATCTGTGAGACAAGAGGCAAATAGAGTTGTGTATTATTTCAGTTGCCCACAAGTTCATTAATGACAAAAATATTAGGCTTTCCCTCAGACTGTCTGAGCTAAAGCTTATAGGCTTTTGGGTATGAATGGCTTGAAGGCCAGATGGTCCAAACACATTGTTTTCTGCAGTTGAGTGACATTTCTTTAAACTACAGCTGTAACATCAGGAGCCTCTACATGTACACCTTGAATCAAGGTACAGCAGGGAAGAAATGACAGCCCCTGTCATGTCCCGTCAGCCCTGTCAACTCCCTTTATGCAGGACCCCTTACGAGACAATGTGACTGATACCAGGCAGATGAAATAACCTAGAGTTCCTCCTGAAAGACTCCAGAAGTCCTCTGCTGATGGCAGTTGGTATTTGCTGGGAAGATTCTACTTGGTCAAAGTGTGCTCAGAAACAAAATAGGTGTGTGGGAGGAGGTGTGGGGAAAGCTTGGTGCTTACAAACATCTCTACTCACACATGCCTAGTAACCACATACATAGCTGTAGTTTCTGCTTGACATCTAAGATGCCAAACACAGTCTCCACAGTTGCATACAGAACATTTCCACAATGTCTCCTTGAGACAAGTACTCCTAGGAGGCAGGTCAGCCTATGTCTCAGAGGTAGAAAGATTTGGTACCAACTTCCAGATATTAAAAAATATTTATATCTTTCATTCTACTTGAAATTAGTAGCAGCCAGGCATTCAAATATTGTCAGAACACCGGATCTTGTGGGTTCCCCAGCACCACTGCAATGGTGGAAAATGTAGCAGAGAATTGAACTCACATGTCTTGACTTACGTGCTACTGCATTAGCTGCTTGACCATCGTCCCACTCTGTGTAACAGCCCTCATCCTCCCTGCGTAACAACCCTCATCCTCCCTGCGTAACAACCCTCATCCTCCCTGCCTGGCTGCTATCTTCCTCTCCCCTCTTCTCATGGGAAAGCAGTAGCTTGGGCCACCTGTCACTTGTGCTGGCAGCTGACAGGGAATGATCTGTGCCTTCTTACTTCTTGCATGGGATCTTATCCCTCTGTTTAGGCTGGAGACCTAAGGTCTAAATGTGGACATGCAGTTGGAGATTCCAATAAAAACTAGCCCTTAAAGAAATCTTCGCAGTTGAAACAAATTACAACCATTTACTAATAGTCTTTTCTTCTTCTGTTTTCCTAGAAAGAAGTGGGAATCTCAGCTTGGTCCATGTTAAAATAAGGATAAGACATAACCCATCCATTTATAAACACCTGTTCCTCTGAGTGTATTTATATAAAACATATTTCTGAGTTAGAGCAGTTGCTACAATGTATGCTCCCATACTGCCATTTTACATCTACTCTTTAGAACTCTAGGGATAAAAAAAGTTAATTTTCTTTAAACGCTTTCTTCTGCACATCTGATCCCTTGTGAAGGGGCCTTTTTGAGGGCTGGATAAAGCTCCCGAGGAGTTCGGTAATAATAATACATTCTTAGTTTGTATAGCAAAGATGCGGATCCATTATTTAGAAAGTATTTCAATTGTCTGATGTCATTCAAATTCTCCCTTATTCAGTGCTGACTACCTACCTCTCTGTGCTGGGAGAAAGAAAACAGCCCTTCTTCCAGAGGTAATCACACTGCAATCAAACTGTGCGATATGATTAGGTCTGCCTGAGTCCTCGGTGCATTCTCAGTACATTGAAACAGTGGTCCCGGAGGACCTGCCCATTGTATACCATTCCTCTCCGTACTGATAGAAGTCATAGCCTAAAGAAGTTGCACGATCTGAAAAACAAACATACTAGCAGGGGAAGGAAGTGGAAAGCCAGAGCAAAGAAAAACAGCATGAAAGAAAAAGATATAACTGGGAAGGGGGAAAAACAGTCCAAAGGAAAAATACATCCAAAATAAGCAGAAACCATGTTAAAAAATAATAATCAAGAAAGTAAGTGAAGTCAGTAAAACAAGAAGCTAGAATGCTTGCTATAAAAATGAAGGAAAGGTATAGAAAGAATGAACTCTGCTTTCTCTCCTGAAAGAAAACCCAGAAAGAACAAAGCAACCAGAGAACACACAGCAATGCAGAGAAAATTAAAGATTAAGGAAAAAATACTTCTGAAAAAATAATACAGCTCCTATGTGAAACTCGGAATAGTCTGCAAAGGTGAAGGTGTCTTCACCCTTGACATCTTAAAGGAGACAGAGCCTATAATAAGTACTGTCTCTAAAATATGCAGTGCAGAAACACAGTTAGCTGGGTTTCATATGTTTTTATCATTGAAGACGGAGCTGTTTTTATTGCTCACATAGGGCACATGATACCATTTCTGTTTCTTGTTGGATAGCATTACTCTTCAAAGCAATTTTTAGGGCCAAGTAACTGATCATGACTTTCAATATGCTCTTCTCAGGCATCTGGGAATGCCAAAAATGAGGCCCCATTGACTTCTGAGAATTGAATTTCCACCTATGAGATTTTTTTTTTTTTTGCAAGATTTCCTAACAACAAAAGGATTTTTTGGAATATTCATAAAAAGCAAACATAAATAGGACAAACCCAGAGCTGAAGTGGAGGTATTTGAAAGGTCACACAAGGAGCTGCAGCATTTTTTACTGCTGTCACTTAGAGCTACCTGAAAGTAAATGCAATTTAAAATGTAGCTTTTCTTTGTTTGCTTTGCTCGTTCTTTCTACCAAATCAATGAACTTCTGGGCTAGTGGTTTGTAATACAAAACTACCCTCAGGTAAACCTGTCTTTCAGTGTGTGTAATCTCCTGCTCCTCCATCCCCCTTTTATTCACTTCAAAGATTAGAAGTTCAGCAAGAAAGCCACGCATTAGAAAGCTAATTTCCAGGAAAAAACCCACCATATTCTATGCAAGGAAACCTGCACAGTTTTATTAGGAAAGTTTTTGAGGTGTTTTATTGACAAAAAGTATTTGAAAGTATTTCTGTTACCACTGGACCGAGAATTTTGTGAGGTGCTGCTGTGATATATTGCTAGGAGCCACGGTTTCCATTTTTGATATTGTACAGAAACTCCAGGAGAGAGTTGTTTTATGGTGACAAAGCCACATTGTCACTTTTCAAATCTTATTTTATAAATCAAGAGAGCGAATTTGAGCATTGACTTATGGCATGATCACTTCACCAGTGCTGGCTACTTTGATTTGAGTATTTCCAAGAACTGTTGAAGATCAGCACCCCAATTTCAGATACCTTTGACACTTAAGTCTTACTTCTGTGTCACTCACAATATAAGAAAGTTGATGAAGTAGAGCAAGCCCAACAGAGGACAGACATGATGGTGGGGGTGGGAGTGCTTGCTCTGCAAGAAAGGATTGGGGGATCTGAGCTGGTTCAACCTAGAAAAAGGGTGGTTTTGCGGGTGACCCAACAGTAGCCCCAGGTACAGCATCAAGGAAATGGATCCGAGTTCTCTACAGCAATGCGTGGTTGGAGGATGAGGAACAGCAGACAATGAGAAAGAGAGGCTCATAATGGATGTAAGGGGAAACTTTTTCCTCTTAAGCAGAGTCCAGCAGCAGCACAAACAGCCCACAGGCATTGCTCAGTCTCCATCCATGGGGGTTTTCAAGACTTGTCTGAATATATCCTCAAGCTACTTGGTCTGATCTCACGGTTGGCCCCAGTCTGAGCAGGAGGTTGGACTGGAGACCTCCTGAGGTGAGTTTTCCTGTGATTCTGTATTTGAGTGCTAATGACTAGTGACTGGGTGAGCATTAAGACTTATAATAGATGTTATGTGAATAACTGTGAGTGGAGCTCAAGCACTTAAATGCTACTGAATAGTGCTAGACAGATCACAAAGTTTAAAGTTTGTGAAGTACATTGGTACACATGCAAGACATTTAAAAGCTTGAATCACCTCAGACACTTAAAGTCTACTTGGTAAGGGCCTACACATTGCAAGATTCACCTATACACTTGTAATATAATAATTATCTCCTAGTGCTACAAGGATCTCTGGCAGAAGTGCCAAAATATTCATGAATATAGGTGTCACCAGGAAAACAGAAACAAACAAAACTCAAACAAATTGAGTTACGCAACACTATTACACAACATAAACTGACATAATATTTGACAGAGAAGACTGGACATATAGCCCTATGCAATAGTGAAGGTGAAATTATTTTAGGATTAACAGGAGCACCTGAATGATCTGTGGTGTTGTGTTTACTATTTTAGTATTTATTGTTAACTATGTTTACTGCAAGAGTAGTCTGAGAACTGCTGGCTTTTTTGTGTAGACTTAAGAAGAAAGGTCTGAACTACATCCATGGCCTCTGACTACCTCTCACAGAGAGGCATGACCTATGACAAGTATAAATCATGACATATACTCCATCCAGCTTCTAGGTTTGCCTCCATGCCCTGTATGTTACAGTTACTTTTACAAGCAGTGTAAAATCTTTTCCTTGTGTTGTGAGAAGCTCAGCATCCCTAGTAAATAGCTCACTGTGGCAGTAAAAGTCATTGTAGTGGCAACCAAAATTGGATGTTTCTCTCCTAACATGCAGGCAGCACGGTCTTCAGCTCAGCACAGGTTGTTGACAGCCTTAGTTTTCTGTTGCTGTCTGATGGAGAGGTGCGCAGACAGCACTTAGCAGCAGGAGCTGATGCCTGGGCAGAAATTCCTTTAAGGGCCCAGGTCCAGAATCACTGCCATAATTGTCTGATGCGGCATCAGAGCTGGCCGGGTGTGAAGGTTTATGTGCTCCTTATGCCTCTCTTGCTGCTTTGCCTGGCACTACCATGGATTAGAGAAACCCAGAGTCTGCTGCAGTGTTTGGCAGCTCCTTCACAAAAAGGCTGGGACCCCCTGAAGCCTCTTTTCCAGTGTCTGGTCTGTGACTGTGGTGTGTGGTGTGTGTCTAGGGAGAGACATAGGCACAGAGTGGGTGGGACAGTGATGCTTCCCCATGGTGTTCTCCCAGCCCCATGGTGTTCTCCCAGCCCCAGGAATGTCTGGCTCAGGAGTCTGATGGATCAGAGGAGAGTGAGTGTGTATATGTGTGGCTGGAAACCCATGATGGGTTTTTTTTCTCCAGTTAATTTTTCTGACAGCATTTTGAATCTACATAGACTTAAACTGTCTACAAGGTGCCAACGATCCCCCAAACCAGCTCAGGCTACCCCTTCCTGTTCCTTTCTGTCTCTTTCATACCTTTGGCTGGTATAAGAAGGAAGAGCAAGAGCTGCTTTACAGCATAGTTAGGACCTTACTCACCCGGGAGCTATGGGCAGTTTCCATGAATTTTCTGTAGTCTGAAAAGTTGATGCTGATGTTCACAATCTCAAAGTGTTCATCTTGGTTACCTTACCTGCTGTATATTTTTTTTTTACAGTCAACTGGCTGTTCTCTGTGGAAGCTGTCAAGATACTGTGCATACATCTTGTTAGCTGTCACACATAACTGTTATTTTTGCTAATGGCTACACTTCTCTGAAATTGTTTTGCGTCTGTAGCCTCTCTGAATAGAGGCGTTGTTTGCAGTGTGCTCATTTCCTATTTTATTACCTGTGTAATGGTTCCTTTGCAAAGATTAACTGAGTCACAGGGCCTGTTAGTATAAGCAACCTCATAGCAGAAGAAAGAGAAATTGATATTGTTTATCCTAGATCTAAAAAATGCTTCAGATGTTTAAGTGGTGGCATGAATGACTTAAAAGTACTGACCGTGCAATGTCAAAAGAGCATCAGAAAAGTGACAATGAAAAAAAACAAGAAATCTTTCTCACAAATATTACATCTTTTTGTTATATTTATATATAATTTAATTTGCTATTTGCAGACAAAAAGCCCTTACCTTGCTATCTGCAGACAATAAGAGACTTACCTGGTTTGTACAGTATTAGAGTCAAGGTGCCTGGATGTGTAAAATGCAAAGAAAATTACCGTTTCTGTTCCTAAGGAACTATAGGACTCCTGATGCTCATAAGCTGTCCTAATGGCTGACACAACACCAGAAGAGATAGCAATTGAGTATAAAATAAAGCAGATATACCTGAGACGGCTCTCTTTGCAGTTGAACATGGTATTCAGACTGAGTTTCACGTGAGCTGGGCTGAGTCAAAAAGCAGAATAGTTATGTTCTTGGATATGTGCTTTTGGGTCACCATCAACTTTGTGTTACAATTTGCTGTGTGATTTGAACATGCTTGCTGTTGCCAGAGATAAAAGATTTCCAGAAATGCTCGGGTCTTCAGGAGAAATGACTGTCCCCCACACAGGGACCAAACCTGATTTTCCCATACCCTCCATGAGTGCTCATCACTGGTTGAAGGGGGACAGACAATCACAGCAAAAAATCTCCTTTACTAGTTTGTATTGGTTCTAATCCTCCATGAGCAATGCAGAAGAAAGGTAGCCGAGGAAAAGAATATTGTATAGCTTTGCAGTGTCATGGATAATACACCTGTGTATATGGCCAGTATGCCAGGCTGCAGCAGATTTTATTGGCAGAGACCTGGATGCTTAGAGGATTACAAAGCAGCAGATGAGAAACTGATGTGATGCTTAAATCTTCTGATTTAGGACACTAAAGGAAAGAATAACACACCAAGCCTTAATTCTTAACTTATCTCTATCCCATACAATGAACTCTACACACATGCGTATGGGTATGTATCTGAGCTAACGTGGCTATACTGCTATGGGATTTAGTTTACAGGTTTTTAATACATTTCATAGTGTTGTGCAATCTTTTCTTATGGGCTAAAAAGCAAAATCTGTGGAATTGTTCAAGAAATTATTATGTCTGTATAGATCTGCAAAATTAAAGTTTTTGGAAGAGACTGGAAGACCTGATCTGTCATGACTGGAGCCGGATACAAATTTTTCCAAATTTGAATGATGCTTGGGTTGCTGGAGCTGATTTGAACCGATCTGTTACAGGGAAGAGATAAAGTTCATATTCATGTCTAGATCTCTACTTACATCAAAGGCTGGTGAAATTTGGATGAGAAGCAGAAAGTAATATCCATATGTAATATCAGCTGACATTTTTATGCCTAAGAACTCCATCCGCCATCAAAGGAGCTGGCCATTTTGTTCTCAAAGTTCCTGCAGGCGGTATTACCTTCATTTGCCTGTCTTATATATTAAGTACCACGACGCTACATCTTTATCACATATTCATTACACACCAGTATTTCCATATACTGTGCCTTCTCTGCTAAATCTTTGCTGCAGTACACAGAGAGGACGAGACTCATTTGGACAGTAGTTATTCAGTAATTTTTCATCTTTGTTCTTTGTAGTGATTCCTATTTTGTTTACTGTACACTTTTCAAATCCTTTTCTACAAGCAGAATTATTAATTTTTCATGTGTTTTTTTTAGTGGATTTTGTGTATATAGACTTTCAGCTTTTTACAAACTTTCCTTATTTTCACAACACTTTTAAGAGATAAGTATTATCACCTGCATTTTGCAGTTGTCAAACAAGGATGAGGAGAGGATAAAGAGAGAATAATTTGTTGGGATTTTTTTCAAGTATGTAATGTGATATGGTATTTTACATGTTTGGAATTTTGCTTCTTTTAACATCCACTGCAGCTGTGAATCTTCAGTTTCTCACCTTCCTGCCAAATTTCTAACACAGAAAAAACCCCTACCCTCATTTGGAGTAAAGCTATCAACATTTAGAACTAAAATGCTCCACAAATCTTCAATCTGAGGCAGTCATGAGGCATATAACATTTTAGTGTACGTTATTAGGATTTGACAATTCACATGCAAACATAAAAGTCTTACAGGAATGTTTAGCAACCATAGTAACAGCTGATGCTTTCATACAAAGAGTGCTCCTCTAAAAAAGTGCGGTTGAATACGTGGTAACGTAAGGGTTGTGTTGGCTTCTATTTCAGTTCTGAAAAGAATGGCTTGTGCTGGGAATGCTTCTCTATTCCTTACAGCTATGAAAAAATCTGCCTCTCAAACCTATAACAAAATGTCTTTTTATATGAACTTTCAGGTTTAGATCAGATTTGGATATTTCCTTCTTGAAATATTTCATAATGTTTCCTGAAATTCAGATGTTTCAGCAAGAAAAATGTGGTTTTAAATAACTCCAAGTCTGGACAAAATGAAATATTGTTCATATTAGGTCTTTTATGCAGAGTCTTACATCTCTACCTTTGCCATACCATATTTTCCTGACAGACCTCCTGAAGCTGAAGAGTGGTGTTGCAGTTAAGGCATTCAGGTGGGATTCCAAGTGCATGAATTAATTCCCCACACCTTCTTGGAAAATGCTCCATGTGGTGGATTTGTTCTATCTGTGGTGCATTTTCCCGTCTGTCAAATGGCTACCACAGTGTAAAGCCTGCCACCTGGCAAGTCTCTAGCTGGCTGGCATGGCTTTGTTCTTGTCTTGTCAGCTGCTGGTGAGGCAACTCAACCTGCCAGTTTCACACCGTGTTGGATGTGATGGCCTCAAAGGACATGTGCCTGGCGGGAGACCCGTTTGTGCACAGCTGCAAGAGATCTCAAAGGCATCAGATCTCTCATGCACACAGCAAAATGCACATATGCAGTGTCTTCAACACATCCTGGGCCCATTGGAGACGTGCCATGGTTCTGCTTTTGTATTGGGTGTGAAAATAGTGGTGCTCCTGAACTCAGTATGGGTCTCCTTACTTCTGATAGAAATCAAATGAATGAGAGAAAACAGTTATCATTTCCTGTCTTAAATGTCCTTACATTCTTAGAGATATTGTTTTAAGAAGGCAACAAGACTGTATCTACAAATATCTCCACACTCAGTATGCTTCCAGCTTCTGGCCTAAATGAAATAATGAGTATGAGTTTTAGTGATATTAATGCACTTATCGAGGCAGGAACAACAAGAATGATGTTATTAAATTTTTTAAAAAGTGGACTATTTTAGTGATGTGTGAATTCCAGAATCTTAATATTAATGAGAATATTTATACTAGTTACAAAACAAAGGACCAGTAAAAACTTATACCGCTTAATCTTAATGCACATTCTTTGCTTTTTGCCAAAAGTATCTCTTCAGCACCGTTTATAGAGTGATTATAAATAAATCTGTACCACTTCTGTATGTGCTGTACTGCTATATTACTCTAACTAATCTTGATATAACTATCAGGAAGTGAGTTAGCTCTTCACTCTTTTGTATTTAATGGATCCCAAGTCACATTTTTCCTAGCTAATGGAAACATGATGAGTATTCTGACAAATTCTCTTTATAGGAATCTTTCTTCATTTTTAGACTGGAAATAATGACAAACATTTATACAATCCTACATCTGAACTAAGTAAATTAATTCAAGATTTCCACTCTGAATTTCTGCTTATGAAGCCATGAATATATTTCCTGTTCTCTTTATTTCTCCAAAGGGATGTCATCCATTCTCTCACCATAAAAGCTGTAATCTAAAGACTGCTGATAGCATTGTGATTGGTAGCATGATGCTATTTTATTGGCATATGGGGTTAAGAAAGTAACATGCAAGTGAATAGATTTTGAATATATTTGGTTGCTTGATATCCATTAATTAGAAGAACCAATTCTAATGTTAGCAATTGCAGGCTTTTCTTTTTTTTTCTTTGCTATCCCACAAAACAGGCTTGATTTTTTATTTCATTTATCCTAGCTGTATTTTGATTTCGCTTCACTGACTTCACTGAAGTTATACTGATTTCGATGTAAGGTAAGAATTAAATTCAATTTACTTTTGCCAGAATAAATTACTCTTGGGCATAACTGAAGTTTAGAAAAAAGGAAAGTGCAAAGACTGTAATTTAATATGTGTTGGATCAGGCTCATCAGAACCGTGCTTCTTCACAGCACTCTTTAGTTAGCTTTTGAGAGAGGTTTTGGTGGAATCTGAGGAAGTCTGTTGAAAAGACCTACGACTTTAGGCAGTCAGTAGTCAAAAGATCTGAAGGGTCAGCCAAGAAAAGATGAGCATCATGTACCGATGAAGAAGAATGAGTAGGTCATAGTGTTTTATTATTATTACTATTACTAGACTGCCAACGGTGTGCAGGGCTGAGGTTAAACTAACCACTCAAGATGTGGAGAACTACTGGTCGTGGCGAAGGAAACTGCTGGATGTGACAGATAATAGCATAAGAGGCTTGCAAAGGTTACATTTAGCACTGTGAGGGATGCCTGGATCTTACAGGGATTGTGTGAGAGTGGGCTGAACTTCATGGGAAATAAGAGGAGGGTGTTAGGAGACTTTAGAGGATGGTGTCTTGCAGATACAACAGTGCACATCAGAAATATTGTACAAGGCTGAGATGATTGAGGAAATGAACGAAACAAACCAAAACAAAATAAAACTAAAAAAAATTGTGCATTGATATATCAAAAGTAGGATCAATGCAGGAAAAGTAATTGGGATTGAGTTGTTCATTTGTGAGCAGACATTGGGGAGAAGGAGGTCCAAGATGGGCTGACTAACCAGAAAATGGATAATATTGTGCAAGTTATATAACCCTGGCTGCTGTGGGTTACTTGCCAGGCAGCTCCACGCTTGATCACCGCAACCTAATTTGGACAATAAATGAAAAACGTTTTTCTTGCTGTATGACACACTCCAAACCTGATGCCATGGTCAGGACTGGGGTGTGGAGAGGATGCTGTCTCTTGTGCACAGGTAGTCACCTAGGTGAGCAGCCTGAGCTGTGCCAGTGCCCACCCCATGCCTGATGGCATCAACAGCTACTCATCGCTTCCTATCATTAATATTCTAATTGATTGTATTGAGACAGTGAAATATTTGTTGAAGACTTCGACCAGCGTTGAGATTGCAAAGCTTGATGTGCTGCATATGTCCAGACATTTCAAGGGTCATTGAACGCCACCAATCATCACTTGCATAAACACTACTCAGTTGCTTTATGCCTTTGCCTACCCTGGCTAAACCATACTTCACCACTGAACATCAGACAGTACTTAAGGAGGAACATTTATTGATTTTTCAGAAGTCAACTCAAACTGCCAAATAATTAAGTCTAAAACTTGGACTTTTAGAAGACGACTCACAATAAGAAATGCCCTTCTGAGTTTAAGTACCAATACTGTCCTGTAGCCAAGTATTTTTTGATATTTTAAAAAGAAATTCTGAGATCATGACTCCATAGTATTTTAGTTCCTTCGGAAGCAGTTAATCATCCAGTAGAGGGAGCACAAGCAACCTTAAAAATGACTGAAAACCAGTTGAATCATATTAGTTGAATAATTTATTGTACAATTCTTATATCTTTCAAATAAATTATTCAGAAAATATATTTTTACATTATTCACCAATATCTAGTGCTCTTGGAATAATTCTCAACTATATTAATCAAAAATTTTCCTCAGTGAATTCAATTATTATTTAAAAGAAAACATCCATACCCACAACTGTGCAAACCACAGAAAGTGATGCTGAAGGCAAATAAGACATCATCAGCTAAGTATTCAGATGACTTATATAATAACAGAGCATATGAGCCATTACATATTGTGTTTAATGATGGGACAATAGATCAAGACAAGTGTAAAAATGAGAATAATTGTCACAAATGCAAAAATAGAGAATAACATTGTGATAGCGGCTTCTAACATTGATGTCACCAACCATCCTTATTCTGTACTAGAAGAGATGCTTTACTTGTTAAGACCAAGAGAATAGCATGGTTTCTCAGACAACACAAAATGATACTTAAGAAAAATTGGCTACTAAATGATGTCAGTGTTAGGAAGGAAAAAGAGTGATTCCGTGTAGTTAGAAATTAATAGAAATAGTAGAGTTTATGTCTCAGATTTTCACAGTTCCTTAGGCATGGATTGCTACTGTAATGAAATCTGGATGTTAATCTCATTGGTTGAGGGAAGGAGAATTGCAAATAAAGGAAAAAGTACAGCACTTGCTAGCCTCAGATTGCAATGTGGCAGAAAGAAGTGCTATTTTACAATGAATGAGATATGGGGTAAGCTGCCTTAGATGTGCAGTCTTGGAAAATTTGAAAGCCTCAGCCCAAACCAAAAGCCTGTTCCTCTAAAACCTCTGGAAGCAAACCATCTGCTCTGAGGATATTTAATTTCCAGTGTGAACGCTGTCAGCAATGGTGGGAAATTAATCCTGGGGATCAAACTCTACTTTCGTAACAGATCTATATCATCAGGATACCACAGATCCATGAAGTTGGTCTACACTTATTTAGTTTTTGTTGTACGTTGCAGCAAGGGCAATTAAAGCTACAGCTGATCGACTTGCTTTAGGATTTTATAGATACTGACCTTGGTGTCATGGCTGACATTTGTCTTGCCCTGGGGAAAAAATGTCAGTGGGAAGTTGTTGTTGAAGTAAAAGGTTCAGAAGAAATCATGCAGGCAAAAACAAAAGGTGGATTATTTATTTTCTTTTCTGATTCTGTATATGCTATTGTGCATTTCTGCAATTTTATAGTTTGACTGAGTTAAATGAAAGTATTAACTCCCAATGAACATGTTTGGGAGATTTTCACTGAAATCTTGTCCTGGTCTGCGAATACCAGGATGAAAGTCTCTAAGTTGCATGACTTTGGGTTGCATGGAGATTTTCTTTTTAGTATTGTGACAAGCCTAGTCTTCTATTTCACCCGTGTCTCACAAAATCCTGCTCACCGTTGTATATAACATGCTTTCTGTGCTACATCTGTCATTAAACTCAAAATTTTTAACAGTATTATGGCCTGCTTTCCCTTTTATGCTGCATTAGGAGAAGGCTAAGAAACAGCGTATTTGCTATTGTAGCCTATGCAGGTAATTAATTGTAAAACACCCTTTCCCACCCTCACATAGCATGTGCTGGAGTTCTGGTCTCCCTAGATAACACCCTGGTGCTCATCATACCTGCCTGGATCTTGCAGCCCTTCCTCCAGCTGGTATCATTATGCAACTTGTGAGATCAGGCTCAGAAAACACAAATGCAAGACACCATCCTCAAAAAAGGCATTAGAGTCAGGGCTTGGTGCATTCTAGCTGTGATGATCCTGTGGTAGGGTTAGCACGGGACCATGAAACAAAGCATTGCATCTCAGGCTATTGAACACTGCCCCCTCCCTTAACAGTTTCAAAGGGAGGAACTAGTATTCTAAATGAAGCAATAACCTTTGATCTTGTTTTTTAATTAAGCACCTAGCTGGAAGGTTTCACAGGCCATGTTATTACCTGTGAGTGTATTATTAGATATTAAAATAAAGGATTCAGAGTATACAGTTCTGGACATTTTTCTTTTCTTATGATGCCTTAAAGTTTGCTTTCTGCCTATGATTTTAAAGATTTTAGGCCACCAATAAAATCTAAATTAGAAAAATCAAGGCTCATCCTTATAAAGAGGTTGGGCCAAGTGGTATCAGTGTGACTTCTTTGAAGCTAGTCAGCAGAATTTGTCCTGTGGTATCTCAAAGAATTAGGCATATTAGAAAAGGGTTGATCATTGAAAAAGGTCAAGTTAAATGAGACACCAAAGCTGACTCTAACCTCCCAAACCCCTTCCCACACATAGAAGCTTTGAAGTGGAATGAAAAGACTAAGTGAAGCCATAATTACATCTTGTTTAACTTGGCCCTTTAGACAGCTAACCCTTTAACTTGCTTTTCTTTTTCACACATCTGCATGCAGCAAACCTCTTCAAATCAGGATAGAGCTTAATCAACAGACAATTGAAAGCCAAATCTATACTTTACGTTTCTGCTTTGCTGAACATTGCATATGTACTTAAAATTATGAATACCTTTAATGGCTTTGAGGAGTCAGGACTTTTCTCCTTTTTCTTCAAAATGCCTTTCTTGTTTCTTTTGAAAAAGTGGTTGAAATTGTGTACCATATGCCCTTGTGGGAAAGAAATATTCTTGGACTGGAAGGTATAGGGATCATTGTCCTAATAGGATTTAAGCTATTTTTTTCCCCTTGCTTTTCAGTATTCACAGTGCCTAGGAAGAAATGTGTTTGTGTGGCTATTTCCTGTATTAGTTTCTATTAGAAAGGTGCTCTAATGGCCATTTACTTCTTGGTGATTACACAAAGTGCTGAAAATAGGATTAGTACATTTGACTACTTTTTAAAAGACAACTGACTTCATATTTTGGTGCTAGGTATACTATTTACCTTTAACTTTTTTTTTTTCCTATGTTATTCTATGCTAAACCACTGCAAATCTCAAAAAGAAGCAGAATGGTTCCTGGAAATCCCTGACTTCTTTTATTCCAGTCACTCCAAAGGGATCCATTTGCACAGTAACTATCTGAATCTTGATGTTTTAAAATCATGTTTGTAAGGTTCCAGAGGAGGAAAGAAAGATGAGAAATTAGCTTCCAAGAAAAATAACTTGATATTTTGCTGAGAGATGTAAAGAAATCTCTTTAGGAGAGAGTGGTATGGTGGATACGTGTTCAGATTACACAAGTCTTGTCCCAATGGTGGCCGCTCTCATCTACTCGGTACAGTTGGGTGTTGCACCAGTTAGTTCTCCTCCTCCCCCAGAATCAGAGAGCTGTTTCTCTCACTCAGCATGAGGTCTGCCTATAGCCTGAATACCATTGCTAGTAGTATATCAGACTCCCAAAAGATAATGAAATTCACAACATTCCCATCCTAAACTTTCTTCTCATCTCACTGAAATCGATCTAAACCAATCTTCTCACCACTCAACGCTCTAATCCTGCTTCTTTTGAAATTAGACAGATTTAGAAAGAAAAAAATTACAAAAAAAATTTGTGAGTGCCACAGTATCAACAGGAGCCTCTGACACTTCAGGATTCCTACTGGAGGGAAGCTTTGTGTTAGATACACTGAAATATGATGCTTGCAGTGTGTCCAGATTACACAAATATGAATGACCTGTAATATAAAATAATTCACAACATCAATAAATACATTCATTTTCTTACCTGCCATCTCTTTGCCATCAATGTGGCTTGTGGAAATGAGAAGAGTCAGTGAATTAATTTTATTGTGTGAGGACTTTAAAAGCATGCGAGTTTTAAAAGCCCCCTCTCATTCTGGTTACTCCTATTGACTTCATTAGCTTTTCACCCCAGCAAGTCACAGGTCGATTTCACAATGAAAACTTGCTCCCACACTGTTAGGTAATGCCCTTGGTGAGAAGCTGCAATTAAAGAATAACAAACAATAATAGATCCCAGACAATGTATATCCTGAGAGAAGAGAGCCTGAGATTTTATAAGCAGCTGAACAATATATTTTCAGATTCTAGAGGAGAAACTAAGACATATTCCCTCTGTCCTATGTAGCAGTATATTGCTCCACAAATTTATTGCAAGTTGTTTTTCCCCCCTGTAAACAATTCAGATAGATGTGAACAACTTCCAAATAGTAACATAAGTTTAATTCATCTGTCTCAAGTGACATAACATATGTCACTAGTGCCTACTGCAGAAGCGAAGACTGCTACACTGTGTAGTATTATGCTTTATAACCATACAATCCTTGTTGTTAGTACTAGAGCATTTTGAAAGAGAAATCTATGTGGCAACTACATCAATCCTTTCTGCGCAAACCTCTCTTCTGCTCTGTGCTAAATTTTACGATGTTTTTGGGAAGGATTTGATAAGAAAATACAAATTATTGGAAGTGAATTGCTTACTGCACCTTTTCTAGGTGAAAAGTTCTTTTTAAGGATAAAAGTCAGTGTTTTCTTTCTCTTCTTTTTCTATTTGCTATTAATGTAAAACAAACAAGATCTTTACAAGAAAAGCAAGATAAACTTATTGGTTCACTAAAATGCAGAGTCTCCTTTCTGGAAAGTTAAGCAATTTTTAATATAAATTCTCCCCTTTATTAGTCTGTGTAGTATAGCTTGGTATTTGACAATGTAATAATTTCAAGTATAAAACATAACATCTGTATCAGAAGTAAGATCAGGAGACATTTTTCAGTAGTGTCGATAGGTGACACTAACCAATTGCATTTCTACCTTAAATAAATGTCACATAAACTCAGGTTCTGTGGTCACCAAAGCATAAACTCTAGCCTGCTGTGAAACCAACAGCCAACCTAAACCATCACTTTTCAGAGAAACCTGAAGACAAACAGATCAAAAGGACTTGAGGAACTCCGATAACATTCCCAGTTCCAAATTTTTTTTTTTTAAAAAAAGCTATTTGTGTAATATGCTCAACCAAGAACCCAGATCTGTTCTCCAGCCCTTCAAACAACACAAGCTTCTTAAATTTGCATACAGTTTCAGGGTATGTCTATGCAGGTAATAATACTAGGTCTTTAGAAATATCATGTTGAAAAAATTAGGAGTAAGACAGAGTCACTGCATGTGTTATCTATTATCTGTAGAAGTGACTGCCATATTTTAACATAAAAAGCTTTTAAAACATTTTAAAAACATTCAGATCTAGGAGTGGAAACAAGCCTGAAGACATGATGTTTGCACTTTTAGGAGTCAAACAAGACATTGAAAGAGTAAACTCTCTGTTTAGTCATTTCTATACCATAGGAGTCCCAAAGCTATTTATTAGCCAGAGATGACAAAAACAACTGCAAAGAATATATACAACCTTCTACACTGAACAGATGTTTTACCACTTACATGCTACAGTCCTGAAATTTTTAAAATTACTGCGATGCTGCAGAAGCTGTGAGGCCTCTCTGTTTATTGCTCCTAGTGGATATAAAATCAAATAATTATCTGTTTGTCATTTTGTTTTATGGAAAGTTTTACACTGTCTAGTCCAGAACAACTGTGTTGATCTTTCAAACGAGACATAAAACTTGAGGTTTTAACCACTTCTGTTCATTAATATCCCCTGAGGGTGTGAGAGGGTTTGGGTTTTTTTTTTTTGGACAAGATTAGGAGTATTAGCATCCTGACTAAATTACCACTCTGGTAATTACATTCTTCTTATCTACATATCACCCTGCAGCTTCAATAGAACATGGTTTGTTCCTATCCTGATGTGTTGCGCTTCTGTTATGTGCTGTTAAATTGTTTGGTAAGTGTGCCCAAAAAGCTACCACTGGAAACATGTAGTCTAAATTTTCCTATTAGGCACTCACTATCCCTTCCCTTTCTGACTCTTTAGGCTGGAGCAGGGCTAGAGGCATTAAGACGATGGGCATGGAGGACAGTTGCCTCCTCCTCAGCTGTAAGTAGCACCTTTCCTGGGTAAAGCCTTAGGAATGAGTGTTACTTTGCCATTTGTGGAGAAGGAACACATTTAATTTCTCATACCACATGCCCTTCATGGATTTCAGAAAGATACACAAGGGCAAGGGAGAAGTAAGAATAAAAGCTGATGGGAGCACATAGGAAAATCTTCAGCCCACTAATATTTTTTGTGCTGCACTCTGGCTGTTTGTCACAGTGTTCCTCTGTGCTAGGAAAGGCATGGGAAGGGGCTTTTGAAATAGCCTAAAAGACTGAATTGCAAAAATGACATTCAATTTCAGTGAGAGTAAAGCACCTAAACCCACAGGCCCCTTGGAAAACCAAGCTATTGGATGTAGTAGCAGGGAGCAAAGCTGAAGGCTCCATGCAGTATTGTCAAACTGTTTTAAGTGTAAAATGCTCAGATGCTGCAGTGACAGGAGCAATATAAAACCTTATGTACACAGATAACAAACTGTAATTAAATATGGACTACTCTCTTATTTTCCAATATAAATGGGACTGGGTTTGCTGGTTTTGAAGGATGCTCTTTGGGTCAGCTCTTGGGGCAGTGGAAACCAATGATAAGCAAGCAACACAACAAATAATAATAAAGTGACATTGGCCAGTTTAGGGAGACTCTGCTCTAAGAGAAATCTTAGCATGCACAAGAGAAGTCAGCCCTGCTTAGTCTGTGGATGATGACCCTTATGAAGTTAAAGTACAGGCAAGGAGAGTCTATTTTAGGGTTGTGATTAAGCCCATTTTGACTAAGAAGGTAGACAAGACATTTCGACCTTCCATTTGGAGTGAAACGATCACTAAGGACAACCCACTATCTGCTATATCTTAAGCCTTAGAAGTGCCATGAGATAGAAATAACTACTAATATGTGTAAATGGTACTTGCAATTGACTGGAGGGATGTGTAGTTCTAATGGTGAAGTGTTCTGTGCATGTGTACAACTGTTCTTGTAGGTTTCTCTGTTTAGATGAATTTTAATGAAACAGACAATTAACAAATAAGTGTCAGTTTCTCTATTGACAGTTTCAGTTTCCTCAACCACAATTTTCAGAATCACTTTATCCCACCTCAGTGTGAACCTTTAAATGTATCGTTATATAGCTGATATAACAGAGGGAAGTGTAGTCCTATCTGGTCAGATTTATCTTCAGAATTATACATTTTGCAGTAGCATAAGTAGCATGACTGGATAATAAAAGCCATTTTATTCTTAAAACAAATGGCAGGAAAATGTTTGGCTAAATATTATTTCATTTGGTTTGAATGGCTTTTGATGACATCATTAAAATATATGTTAGAAGGATAAGAATGTAAGACAATATTCCTAGCAAATTAAACATTATTGGCAATGAAGTGCAACTAAAAAAGTTAAAACAGAGCCATCATTCGTCTTCCTTTCAGGTAGAAGTAAAATAAAACATGTTTTTGTTGGTATAGTTTGGATAAATTACGAGCGACTGTCTGCAAATAAGTGATCCAGAGTTCTTTGAACTGTGTCCTAGGAATGAGGGTCATAAACTCCCAGACAGTGTGTAGTACTCTAAAGTGATAACCACTGAATGGAAACAAGATTGAAGGAGAGTCTCGGTTAGAGAATGTCATGAACAAAAATTGCCAGTGTTTTGTACAACAAGGCCCAGTGTGCCTGTTACAAAAACAGGAATTTGGAGAAGGAGAGTCAGATAGATGAGGACACCCTGCCAATGCGGCTCTGCTGGGATTCTTGGTTAGTTCAAGGGAGACACCAAGAATTTAGAAAGGTTCCTGTAAACTGGGGTGATTATTTAAAAATCTGAGAGCAAAAGATTCCAGCAGCTAATTTGGTTTAGTTATTAAAAACAAGGTTCCTGGCAAGCTGAACAGAATTTCTAATAGCTATGGAGGGAAGATAATTAACTCTTCAATTTGGTAAGCAGTACTAGAACTAAAACAAAGTGCTGGAAGTTAAGGCTAAGGCTAATATTGACTACTTTATATTTAAATTAAATAAATTAGGACTGTTACACAGCATATGTTACACAGAACCAATTGGCACAGGCAATGAGGAATCTCAGAAATCAACAGCAATATCCCGGCAGAAAGTGGTAGGGTGCTGAATGCATTCCCCTCGACTCCTGAGAGTCTCTGACTATCCAAAGAGTTTCAGAGCTGGCGTTAAAATTTGGCTTTTAATACTATAACACTGTCAGTGAATAGCAACTCCTTGCTGTTATGCAGGATCAGTTCAGAAAGTAAATCCTGCTGTTCCTGGCACTTTGGTTAATAGCCTTAGGCTCTGATGCAGAAAACATGAGCATACCCAGATTTACCTGTACTCAGGCAGGAGCCACTTTCAAATGTAAGATGCAGATAGGAGATGAGTAGGGTGCTCAGAAGCTGGAAGCAGATTTCAACCTGAGCACATCACTCAAAGTGCTGTTTTGGACTTGGCCCTTGAGATAGTGCAAGTAAGCAGGCAGATAAACCTCTCTTGCTCAGCCTGCTGGTTGAATTGATTTTCCACAGAAAACATTCAGAGAACAAACGCTACTGGAGATACCAGCATATGTGCTTCACTGGGGATTATTTGTGGAAGCATCAGCTGTTTAAGAAAGGTTTGTATTTATTAACATGCAACATAAAAGTTTGGTGGTTTGGGATTATGTTTTAGGATGCTAGCACAAGAACCAGACAACCCAAAAAAACACAGTTGCTAAACCAGGAATGATTTCTTAGGTCAGTTAGCAAAGTGGGTGTTAGCCATTCAGATTTTGGCAGTCATTCTCTACTGAGGAGCTAAAAGCATATAGAAGTCTTCTGTGATGAGATTGGTTTTTTTGTGTTAAAAAACTCCCCGAACAAATTCTGCTTGCAACAGTTGGGGTCAAATCTACTCTCTGCAGTAAATTAACATTTTCTCAACATTACACTTAAGCTATATGAGCCTCACAAATAATTCAAAATTATTTTAAACAATATTCTTATAATGAATAAATGTATGGTAGGTGACAAATGAAGTTGACTACTTACTGTACACACTAAAAAATTTGAGATATATCTGGGCATTTTTCTTGGTGCTTGTAAAACTCACTGGTTGAGAATTTTATGGTGTTGCCTGAAGCATATGTTTTCTATCAATACACTGGAATCAGATAATCATTGCAATGAGGGCTAGCTAGTAAAATTCAAACAGATGAACTGCTGTATTTTAAGGACCATATATTATGACCCAGTGCAGGAAAGTACCTAAAGCCAAATCCAAAAAGGACTTTGATATCCAGAATGGAATTTAGGCAGAATTTAGACACCTAAACAGAAAAAAGTTATCTTGAAAACCTTTTTTAAGCTTCTATTTTACCCCAGGGGTGTTAAAACTTCATTGACAGCTTGTTATTTTAGTTTTGAAGGCATCCAATGTTGAACAATGCACTACTCAGAACTGCTACACTAGTGGACCTAATCCAAGTTAATTAGTACTTTGGCATGTCATTCATTCCTACATCCAACCATAGTCCTTAAACTGTGTTCCTTGCCTGAATCCTTAGAGGAAACTCAAGACAGTACAAAAACCTGACAGGACTAGGAGTTGTGATTATCTATTATCTATTTAAATGTGTCTGTAACAAATTGGTATCCTTTTCTTTTCTGCTGACTTAACGGCCACAGTAATCTTGCAGAGAGTTGCCAATCCAGACTCAGCTCTCTTCTCGGATTCTTCCGAATCATGAAGCCATGGAGGTTGAAAAAGACCTTTAAGATCATCAAGTTCAACATTAACCTATCAATGCCAGGTCCACCACTGAACTATGGTCCCTAAGCACTACATCTATAAATCTTTTAAATACCTCCAGATATGGTGACTCAATCACTTCCCAGTGCAGCCTCTTCCACTTCTTGACAGCCCTTTCAGTGAAGAAATCTTTCTAATGTCCAATCTAAACCTCTCCTGGTGCAGCTTGAGGCCATTTCTTCTGCAGGGGTTTGTTGGTGACTCAAGGCAGTCCCACATCAGCAGACTTAGTCTTTTGGGCAGTCAGCATGCCCCACTAATCCAACTGCAACAGGAACACGAGACAGAAAGGAATTCAGGATTGATTGTGAGACAGAAAGAGCAAGAAAAGTCTTGATTTCTTTTCTACAGGGTATGAGCATTCATCTGTTGTCTCTCCTCCAGAGGCATCACAGAGTCCTCATGGAAGTGTGAATCAAGTTCTTAAATGTTAAGTATGATAGCACTTAAGTTTTAAATTCTTTAATCTTTAATTCTGTCTCTCTCTCTCAGACTGGTGTACATCAGGTGCAGGTATATGTTCAAGGCATTCAGTCAGGGGTCCCTGATATATCTCTGCAACTCAGGTAAGTGTTGTATTACAGGTCAGCAGATCATGGTGCAATATTCAGGCTCCACCAACTGCTTTATCCAGATTACGAAATTTGAGGCTTCTGCTATTAGGCTTCTAGCTGGCCTATGGAGTCTCTCATGCAATTACTCCAAAATACATCTGTCTCACATGGGCGTTAGTTCCCAATTTTAATAGTAGAGCCAACAATTAATAATCACTTACACTGTTCTTTACATTTTCAAAGTACTGAACAAATATTAATTCAGTTTCTTCATAAAACCTCAGGCTCCTTGTGATACTAATAGGCTGTCTGAGTCATACCTTCATATTCATAAGCCATAGTTTCTTTCCCAGTATGTTTTGGAATTTATACAAATTGATTTTACAGCCATTTTTTAAGAGGAACTGCAGCATCTCTGAAGCACAGGTTTGTATTATTGTTGTTACTATATGAAATGAAATTTGTAACATAAATCTAACAAGATATTTTTTATTTTTATGTAAAGTTGGAACATCTTAGAAAAAATGTTTAAATTTGATTTCATTAAGTGCTGAAAATGTATCTTTGCATAATTTTTGAACAGACATGAAAAAATTTCAATTCAATTTAAAAACTTGGAACCTTATGCAATAGACCAACATTCTGTTAAATTTCCCAAAACATCAAAACCCACAACAGCTTAGATAAAACCAAAAAAACTTGTCAGGCTTTTGTTGCAAACTTTCATTTCAATTGATAACTAGAAGAGCAAAAATATGTGCTTTGGAGATGGTGAATTTCCTTGAACAAATACATCTATTTTTATTCTGAAATGTGGGAAAACACTAGTGATGGTTTATAAACATGAAGCTGTGACTCAGACAATCTACTAGCGTCACAAGGAGCCTGGGGTTTTATGAAGAAATGGGACTGATTTAGTCCTTTTCCAGTTCAAGGCCAGCTTCAGCTCTCAGATGTGCAGTGTATACAAACAGTTGCATAACCTGAAATATCGGATTGTTATGCCTTTGTGTGCAAGTAGGATTGTTAGATTTTCAAGTCCTATTGTAATCTCAGCATTATGCTCTTGAAACTAGAGTCTAGCACTTTGGGAAATATGCTTTTACACAACTATTACTTTATTGGTTTTAATGTAACACAAGTGCTGACAGAACTGAATGAATGCTCTGTGTCACATCAGGAGCATTTTTATTCAAGGTAAATTCAAAAGGACAGCAGAAGAAAATATGCACCTCACTTACACCCTTTTGCACATCAAACTTGAAAGTGCTTCTCCCCTCTCCCAAGAAAGCTGTTAAATATTCATTGCCTTGGGTGAAGGGAAAATCTGGTCTTGAATTCAGGTTCTTCACGCAAAGCTATTTTTGTGTTGTGGTGGTTTTTTTTTTTAACGAAATGCATGAAGAGTGTCTGGTACCCAAGACTGTTCCCCATCCTAGGGCAGTACTTTCACCAGAGATGATAAGATATCTTAGTTATATTTAATCTGATGTTATTTGTCTTGCATTTGTTGTTGCTGAGGGGTCCTACCTGGTCAAGACATGGATAGAGATTCTCCTGGCACTGTATGTCATTCAGCTAAGGCAGTCTCCTGGTCGTGGGAGTACTCTAATCTCCCATCTGTCTCAGTGCTTTCCCCAGCAACTGCCTGGGTGATGACTCTGATTTATTCAGGTTCCATTTGCTGGAATTTTGAAGGAGCAACCCTTTACAACCACTGTTTTCCCCCCCTTCTAGCCGTTGCTTCTTCTCTTAATGGCATAGCTCTAGAAGGAGCAGGATGAATCACAGCCTCATGATTCCTAACCTTTAGGTGTGTTGAAGCTTAATGGGATTCACAGCTCTCAAACGACAGCCCTGGGCTCCAGAAATGATGGATTGGTTAAGCATGCATCAAAAAGTTAAGCTGCTAAGAGTCAGAACACAAAAAGGTCACCCACTGTGCAAGAGGAAAAATACAGGCCCTAAAGGTATGTCCCTTAGCCTGGAAGTGGAGCTGCTTCCCACTGCTTGAGTTTCACATTCCAGAGTTTGCTCATGCAGTCAGGTGTTTAATGGTTTTCTTTCAGGAACTGTCACCCAGTCAAGCAAAATTTTGAAAGACAGGAAAAGGAGTCCCATGACTCTTGTACTCAGTAAAAGTCACTCAGTTAAGTTATTCACAGAAGATGAAGGAAATATATCTTCTTCCCCAGGAAAGTGGAACCACAACTCCCATCTACCAGAAGAATGCCCAAGCCTCACAACTTAAGGAAATTTGTGGATGGGGAGATTCTTGGTACTTTGTCTTGAAACTGGCCCTGATTGTACAGGTGTAATTAAATATCCATAGAGACAGATGACAGAAGAAAATCACGAATAAAAGTCTACAAGCTTTCTGGCTAAGACATTCACCTTGAGGGAAGGGATCCCTGCTCCCAGATGTATGCAATATAAATTAGGAAATTTGTCCTTTGAAGTACAGCCTAGCAGACTCGTTTTCTTTCTTCTGGCCTTCACTATCAGCCCAGATGCTGCTCTACCCCCATGCCTGAGCAAATTAAAGCTCTTTTTTTATACTCACTCTAAAAGAAAAGCTTCAAAAGGAAATTTAGGAAGCTTAGCTGCAAATATTATTTGTTAGGATGATTTTTCAAAGGCAATTCATTTCTTAACTAGAAAGTCTTTCTAGATGTAGGTTGAACTGAAGGACTGTTACTACTCTCAGGAATAAAATGCAGTTTAGCATGCTAGGATTTCCAAAGGACAGGCCCTTGATGAAAGGTTTTCCATTTAAGCCTCCAGATCATTGAGTGAAGAAGAGACGTGTCACAAGACATGACACAACTGGCATATGTAGAGGCTCTGTATGAGCTTGTAGGCCATGACAACAACCTGAGTGCATGAAGTTGAGATGAAGAGTAAAGAAATGCCGTGACCCACAGGAATCACATAACAGACCTGCTACAAACTCATTCACTGTGAGCAGAGTCTGTTGGTGGGGATATTGCATTCTTTGCCCATTATTTTAGGTAACACAGTGATGTACTTCAGACCTTGAGGTGCTGTCACAGGGCACATACCTGGAACCAATTCCAACAGACCAGTTTTCCCCAAACTGGGGATCATTACTCCTATCAGAATTGTTAACCTAATAGTAATATATGTTCATTGACTGTTGATGTTTATATCTGGGGCTGCTTGAAAATAATCGATCTACAAGAGAGCTGGAATCAGAAAAAATGTTGATAATTGCTGCATTAGACCATCTGCTCTGGACACATATTCTATTATAATTTCCTTTTCAACATTCATTATTACACATCTTTCTTTCATCTTCAATATCTTCTTTTCAACAACAGAATGCCAGAGTAGTCAAAAATCTCTTGTCTTTCATTGTTTATCAAATGATGCTTATATTAGAAGATATCTGCTTAGGTCCTGTTTTATTAGGAAATCATTTCCAGCTACCTTTTAATGTACTCATCTTCAATATCATTTGAAGGATTAAAAAATCTTTGTCTTTTTTTTTAACTTTTAACTATAGAATTCTGATTCTAAGGACCCACTGCAGTGACTAGAAAACTGACTCTTGGAGGAATGTGCACTTGAAAATTTTCTTCAATTAATTTATTATGCTAACATATGGTAAAACTTAAAGCTGCCGGTGTTGCAAATATGTCTACAGCTTCTATTCTTATTTACAGGACCAAAAGGGATAAAATTTTATTATAATAAAGTGTGCTGTGTTTGTAGCTGAAGTGGGGTAGAATCAAGATACATTAAGTAAAAGAAGCATTAAAAGTGCAATGTAAGAGATGAATGCAAAAGTGAATTTTTATCATGATGATCCATTAGTGTTTTGCAGCCAGGCAGAGAAAAACAGTGACCTAGAACAAATCAAGAATGATGCTTGACTTATGTTTCCTTCTGCAAAATGTGACCCATATTCATAGTTTTTAATTAGAAATGTATTTCTTTTATGAGATGATGAGCTAATTTCTGTCCATTTTTGTAATTCATTAAGTACCTAGGTTAAATTACAAGTAAATGAGGAATGAATATATTGGTCTGTGGACCAGTGACAAAAAAATTCCCTGTGAAATAGAGAAATTGATCAGCTCATAGCTGTGTGCTGACCAGTTGCATAAGCCACAATTATCCTCAGACAACCTCAACTAAATCTTACCAATAATGTTTAAAATAAGTCTAGCACAAATTACATTTTTAAAATCCAAAGCTAGTCATCTAGGAGACTGATTTTTGTCCCATAAATGACCTCTGGAACAAAAACTACATGTGCAACACTTTCTTCTGCCAGTGGAAGGATGTTCACCACATACAGGATGGGCAAACAGTGCACAGGAAAAGACATTGAATCAAAAGCACTTTAAGGGAGCTTCTGAATGTGAATGGCAGTGCTGTGGAGATGTTAAGTCCATGAGGCCAGGTCCTGAATGTGCACATTGAATCTGCGCATTGTTTAGATCAGGGGATCGAACACTACATCAAATGGGCAATGGCACTAGACTCATTGCATGTGTCACTCTGTATTGAACACCTGGTTCCCTAGGACAACGCTCAGAGGAGTTCGTGACTGAGAAGAAAAGTATCGTGTATATTCAGAGCTCTTGAACATAGAGCAGCAACTCCAATAATTTCTTGATTTACATCTGTGAAAGTCAGGAATGATTCTGCACTCATGTCTGCATCAATAGTTAATATGTAAGTTTCCATACTTCGGTGCCAGTCTACTGCAGAAATTGTTGAAGCAAACTGATATATAAGACCCTTTTGTCACTCAAATTGTTTGAAAAAATTTCAGAGAAATACTGGCTTGCTATCATTCTTATTCTGGGCTGAAGGGGCACATACATTTTTGCCAGGAATAGTGGATGTCCAAAAATTGTTCCAAATTCCAGCTATTTGTGTCTCTAAAGCTTGGAAATACCAATTAGTAGTAACTTAACAGCAGGTGGCTGGAGCAGGTAAGTCTGGATATGGACGGAGACACTGAAGTCTTGATCTGGACTCATGTTAGAGCAACATCCACACCGAGCCACTCAATTAGCTGGTGAAAGGGAGGTGGATGAGAAGTTTGCCTTTTGAGTGAGGTTGGTGGCAGAAATTACCCTTAATCATATGAATCTAAGGTGTTCTGTAGGATTTGGCTGACCTTGACCCTTACATGTTGTTGTGGCTGAAAAAACCAGGTTCTTCTAATTATCAGCAAAGTGAATATATTACCATTTAATCATCATTCCTTTGAAATGGCAACTTTAATTTCACGGTAGTGTTTACTGTTCTAGACTCACTAGTTGTGTCAGAAATCCAAGCTCTGGTGAGCAAACCCTCTAAGCTTGACTGGAAAAAGCTTTTGAACTCACTGCCTCTTGCTCAAGAGGATGAAAAACAAACCTTAAAGCTGCCAATATTTATGTTTTGGGGAAACCAGTTGAAAAAGAGAAAGAGATTTTCTGAGCTCAGAATAAAAATAGACCATTAAAAAAGCTTATTTTGTTTTCTCCCTTTGAAAATTCCCTTTTCATTTTAATTAAGCTCTCACAGGATTCATGGTGTTGGAGAGTTTTCAAAGACGAAGAGAACTTGCTTGCCAGTTTTTTTGGTCCTTTTCTTGTCTTTTTTTCTCCCCCCTCTGCTAGCTCACACAGCTCTACTTGTTGCAAATACTTATCTGCTCAGAGAAAAGCAGCTGAAGCAGAGGAATGGCTGGGAGTGTTCAGCAAACCTAATGCAACAATATTAGCAACAACATCTACATATTATTCTATGATATTATCGAGAGTTTGTAAGATTCTTCTATTGTAGATAAATTGATCTGAACTGGAAAAAATCTGCTCTAATTTAAGATTTGTGTTACCTTAAAGTTGTAAACCAGGGTCATAGAAGCTTGATTTTTCTACTAGGACTAGCAAGATATAGCTGTTGCAATAAAACATTGATTTGCAGTAAATTCTATGTAACTTTGGCCTCCATCCTGCAAACACCAAGCTGGTCATTTCAGATATGGCTTTTCTGAGAGGCTGACAAAAGACTTTATTTCCTTCCCAGCACAGGATCGTGACTTGTCCCTACATTTGGGAGTTGGGTACCAAGTTGTCCAGAGAGGCTCAGCAAAGCTGCTCAGCAGCTGCAGAATGGGGGCTTCTCCCTGACTCCAGCTGAGAGTACCGTGTCTGTCGAGCCTGGAGCAGTAATGCTGGGCGCCATCTCCTCTTCTGCCCCCAGAACATGGTATGCCCAGACCCCATAACCTCACTGGGAGTGAAATTACAGGCATCAAAGGTCTGAGACCTCTTGAAGAGTGGCTTTCACACCAAAGCATGGGCCAGAAATGAAATACAAAATGAAGTCCATCAGAATCCTTCAGGTTAAGTATTGCTTAGAATTAAAATTCTTTCTTATGCAGCTTGAAAACTGATCTGTATATCAGCTGCTGACTGTATAAATGTTATTTCTTAGATCCTATGACATTCTGTTGAATTTAACAGGAGTCATATTTGTACATACAGGAGTAGAATTTGGCCTAATTAGATATTAGAAATGTGGTTGTACTTGACACTTACACAAGGCTCCAGTCATCCTCAGATCTCAAAGCACTTTACAAGGCAATAAAATAGTACGAATACAACCTACTTAACTGAGAAAATGGCAGAGGAAAAAGTAAGGTGATTTGTCCCAAATTAACCACACCTCCTAATTTCAGTGCACTACTGAGTAGTTTCAGTCCCAAATAAGGGAAAATCAGTATCACATGCGTCAGTTTATGAAAATTTATGACAAAAAAGTGGCTGCTGGATTTAGAAACTAGTTTTTGAAAATTATCTACTTCTAATTAGGTCTTGGCAAAATAATATGCCTGGAAAGCTTTTTATGACTAATATACAATAATTTTCCAAACAATATATTATATTCTGCACAGTATTTTTTATTTTGTTTTATTCTTTCTAAAGGTCGTAAATGAATATGAAGCAGTTTGATGTAATAGGCAAATTTCAAATGCTTTAACTATTTGAGTCTACTACCTGACTGAAAGTCCTTTTGCGGTGAAACACTGTCCTTACAATGGAATAGCCTGGCTTTTGGGATGGCAATCTAACATGAGTTCACTTCTCTCTTTCTCCACAAATATGTGCAAACATGCTCATACGTCTAAGGGTATCATCAAAGGCTCTTGTCAATTTGAATTGTTATTAATGCTTGAGATCTGAAAAGAAGGCCTTTTTGTCAGGATTGAAAGATATTCAGGTGCTACTGAGTAATTTGCTGTGTGCTGCAGCATATAAGGAATGACTGAAGAGTGTGAAACTCTGAGCAGACCTTTGCATTAAGATGAATAGACCAGCGGAGTACATCTGCTGAAGTGTTTTCTGTAGGGTTGAGCACAACAGTATGTTTGAAATATATCAGGAGGAACTGTTCTGTATTTCACACTTCTCAGCATTGAGGGCAAAACGGGTTGTATGTGATACCATGCAGGGGAGTTACAAGAAAAATAACACACGATAAAACTCCTCTGAATCCTGAAACTAGGTTTGGAAAATGCAGCTAGACTTTTGGCAGCTGACTGATATGCCAGCAGCAACAAACCGAGGAAAAGGGGCTGAAATTAACTCCTGTCTCTGCTAATATATTGTCTATAAATGAGGTCCTAGATTTTCCCCGTTTGTCTGTTATTTAGCAGTTCATCTAAAAAATATCAGTGCTCAGAGAGCATTCATAAATGATTACTGCTCTTTGAGCATTTGCTGCTCGGGATTTGCTCACTGAGCGTGCTGGTTGGTCACCTAAGGACACATCTACGTTACACAATGCCTCGTCATGGGAGAGATAGCCCAGGAAGAAGGACGGGACGTCTGCATGGCAGGTTGCCATGCTGCGCACTCAGTCGGTTCCCAGGGGCTCTATAAATGAGTTAGCTCAATTCAGTTGGCACAGCTCTGTGCTGACCTGGCTGTCCTGATCCCAGGACTGGAACTGGCTTGTTTGGAGGTAGGTCAGCCTAGACAGACTTTCTCTTCCTCATTTGGCTGACCTCAACTTATCTCCTGCACTTTATTTTCACTAAATACATTATTTTCTCATTAATTTCTTTTTTTGTTGTTGTTGTTTCATAATTAAACAATAATCAGGCCTAAAAGTTGCTTCCTGTGCACGTTTCTGTAAGAAAATGTTTGCTCAGCTGATTAGTTGGAAAAAGTGATCAAAAAGTGCGTAAAAAAAGTTATTTAAAACACAGTTAAGAATTCACAAACATTCTTGTAAATACATTTCCTCTCTGTTCACCTAGGACTAAATCTTGCCCTTGGCAAAACTAGCTTATGCCTTTCATTAATAAAAATATTACCAGTAAATAATAGGAGATAATTCTGCTAGTTAATGGGTAATGATAAGTCACTATATTACACACATATGAATTTCTTCCATTATTCCTTCCAGGTAACAAGCCTTTGGTAATCTAATGACTAAACTACCCAGAATTATTTTTTTTTGTGGTGTAAAGAAAACAATAAGCATAGGGTAAAAATGTAAGGATACAAAATAAAAACATAACGAGAAGAGGAGGATTACATAACATTTGTATGAGACCAGAATAAAAACACATTACACAGCAGAAACTTAGGAATAGAAACATAGAATCATAGAACAATTCAGGTTGGAAAAGACCCTTGGGATCATCGAGTCCAACCATTGATCCTACACTACAAGGTCACCCCTAAACCGTATCACCCAACACCCCATCTAAACGACACTTAAACACATCCAGGGATGGCAACTCAACCACCTCCCTAGGCAGTCTGTTCCAG
>NW_009723504.1:0-17183 GCF_000703405.1 Apaloderma vittatum | reverse complement strand
TCTTTCCAGTTGCCCTGTTGCATCTTGAAACCATTCCCCCTGGCTCTGTCCCTAATTACCTGTGAGAAGAGACCAGCACCAACCTCCTTCACATTCTCCCAAGAAAATCTGTTAGAGAAGCATGTGTAATGGCACACATCTCAACAGCCTTTTGCTGCAGGCTAGGAAAAAGTCAGTCAAATGAATTAGAGAAATATATATCCTAAAAGGGAAGGATATTTGTGTCCTCCCTGCAATATGATGCTGTAAAAACTCATTGAAAGGCTGTTACTGGATAGACTAATAAGCAGAGATGTTGCTAAGGGATGGAAGTCTACCAGGAACATGCAGAAACCAAGAAACCAAAATAGCAAAGGTGGAGAGCAAAGCCATACACAGCCCATCCCTGTTCCACTCCATGAACACCAATGTGCATGTGATTAAACTGAAGGCTTCATCAACATTTCTACATGCAAGAAATGTTGCTATTACTCATGACTTTACCTGGCAGATGCATGGAACCTGTGGTAATGAGTAACAGCATACAAGTCAGTTTATATCCTACCCAGTATGAGCCTCTTTCCATGTAGCCGCATTAGGGTAGTGCTAAGTCTGAACAGATGAACTCTGCGGGAGGGCAGCCATAGTGTTTATCTACCTTAGAGCATGAGCAAGGCAAGCACCCACACATTAGAGTGTGGTTAAGGATTCCTCTGTACTCTCTTGGGGAGGATATACCCTAAGACTGAATGTTTACAGAAAGAATGACCTGTAAATGTGTGTGTACCCAGAGAAAATGCATTTTTTTTTAAAAAAAGGAATACTTTTCCTTCCCTCAGCCCTATTAATTAATAGTTTTACACAAAAATGATTGCAATGGATTAAAAAAATAGCGTAAACTAATGGGCTAATGCAAGCTTCTCTGTCTAATGAGTATCTACAAAAACAACTGAAAAGTAAAGGGTGCCAGATTCACCTCTGGGCTAGCTCCATTGCTTGCAGCTATGTTGAATTGTGTTGGCAGGGAATTTGGGCCTTTTACAAATACTTCAGCTGCACCATAGTCAGCATTTTCTCATAACACTTTCTTTCTTTCCTACAGTAAGCCCTAAAACAAACAACAAAAAGCAGTGGTCGACAAAGAAACCACCTCTCGGCACACAGAACTAGACAGACACAAATGGCTAGGCTTCAGTGAGCAGCTCCATTGGCTTCTCTCTGCCAATTTCCTCCCTTGAAACATCAGTCTTTTCTTTGTTCGCTCCAAGATTTATGACCTCTTGAGCAAGCTTTCCAGGGTCCAGACTCTAATCTAACCAGGCTTTCTCTGACTAGCATGGGAATTGGTCGGTTTGTTTGTTTGTTTTCCTAAAACCAAGTCTGTGTGGTGTTGCAGCAGTTTGGTTTATACCACCAGGAAAGAAGTGTCTGTACCATAACTTGGTTAAACATTATGCCGAGGAAAAAGAAAAAAACAAACAAAAAAAAGACAAACAAAAAACCCTAAACAATCCCCAAAGGACCATCTGTTGGTTGCTGAGACTCCTGCAGCCTTGCTAGCAATGATTGAGTGACAGTTCATCTCTTGGTGTAGATTAACCTTCATTTGATGGGCTTCAGCTCTTGCTAAGCACATCATCTTGCCTGAAATACTAACTGGAATGTTTGTCAAGCATAAATATCATTTCATCTATGGGAAGCCACACGGTGTACGAGGGTGAATAAAATGTTGTTGCTTTGCAGCTGGTGAGCAAGTATTTCAGGACAATAAAAAGACCATTATTAAATGTCAGTATGACTGCACTATGTAATTCTGGATCACAAATAAAATAAAAAAAAACACCACAGAGCAGATTCAGCATTTTGCCCATCGGAAACAGCTAGCAGTACACAACAGCTGAAAATGGTCTATTTTTACATCCCTATCAATAGAAGTCTGAGTAGCTGCTAACAATTTTGCATCCATGGATTTACAGCTGCCGTTATTTTCATACAAAATTTCACCTATAGCTGTCTATCATTTGTAACTCTAAAAGATCTGTTGGTGCAATATCTTGAAGATTAGGCCTTTTCAGTTTACTCATGTGATGTACTTATTTCCCCACTCAGCTTTTCCGAGGCAGGGAACACATCTAGTTCATTTATTATAGTGAATTTGGCAGCAACCCCTATATTTAAGTCGCTCAGCAGCACTGATTATAATGGGATTGTTGTGACCTTTCCATTCCTCTACTATTCACATCCAGTTTTCTTCTGAGATGAATGCCTCCAGGCTACAGCAGTATCTTTTCCAAATACTGCAACATTATCTTTATCTTTTTCGTATTTAAGTGGTTAAAATAGTAATTTCCCTTCTGTGTGTTACTGAATTAGGACAGCTTCGCCAACCCAAGAAAACAACTGACAGAATATGTGAATATCCTGTAACCAGCTTTCAGGGCTACAGATACTTCAGAACCATTTTGTGTTTAGATCCAAGGCTGAAGCATGTTACACAGGACATTCATCCCTCGAAAGATGTGCTCCTCATCACCACTGTGTAAGGACACTTGTTGCATATTCATTTTTCCTGCCAACGTTCACCCTCATCTGGAAGGAGAGCCTTGGGCCTTTTCTTTTCGTTCTGGATTGTAGAGAATCTTGATCCAAAAGTCAAGATATTATTATACTTTCTGTTCAATTCTTTCTGTACTTTTTGGTTGCTAAAAAATAGAGAGATGTTTCACTCCTTAAAAATCTCAGTTTCATCCAAGGTATGACACATACTCTTTAACATATCCTCCTGTGAAAATGTGTCTTTTAGCCATAACATTGTCTACTCAGATAAACATGATGGGATCTCAGTAGCACACAGAATTAGAAACAAAATAAATATTTATTAACTGGATGCTGAAGCATAACATTTTCCAACTTAGAAAGAGCTTGATAATCCCTGCTGGCTTTTATCCTTTGTGGAACTCTAAAAATCATTCATATCCTCTCTCTGTCAGCATGAGGGGAAGATTGAGATGATGCATGATAGAAAGGGAGGAATTTTTCTCAGGGAAAAGAATGAAATGAAATAAAATAAAAAAAATATTTCCAGCATAGCCAAGCATATTTTTTTTCAGCATAAAAGCCAGCCTGTGCTTTTTTTGCATGCTTCTCATTACATGTCAGTATTCACAGATATCTAATCATCAAGGCATTGCCTTTATCACTCAGTAAAGCACTGAGTGTAGAACCCATTGCAAGGACTTAATGCAACACTGTAGTATTGCAGGTCTACAGTCCTGATAAGGGATATAAAAAGGGTCTGGTAAATTACCCCAAGTTTCTGTTCTCAGGGTTGATGTCGGGCTGAGACATGGTCTCATCAACCAAAGTAACAACTGTGCTTTTTAAATAATTGATGCTCAATTACAGTGATGACACCCTTGCTGCACAGCTTTATGCTGTCCTCTTACACAAAGACCATGAACCAATGAAAATGGATGGCAAGAAAGAGGGACTTAATACAGACAAGCTGGTGGTCACAAAGACGGAAGATACAGGTTCCAGAGCCTCTGGAGAACAAAAATTTTATTGAGAAACAAATATTGCATTGCCTGCCATGGACATGAAAGGAGAGACAGTTACTGGTGCTGCTATATCACATTTTAAGACCTTCTCTACATTATTATTCAGAGTTATGGTTAGCCAAATATAAGAAAGATTTAAAACTTCAGTAGGTGAAAAACATGGCCTGTCTTCCTTATAGTTTTGCCTTAGTCAAAAAAGTCTTTGAAAGAGGTAAATGGTAAATAAAATTACTGGAAGATTCTTTTAGGGGGGCACTTGATGATTTTCACTAGGTTTCTGAATAATGGTGTTTGTGAAGGCTGTCTTCCATTTTCATAGAATCGTGGAATCACTAAGGCTGAAAAAGATCTCTAAGATCATCAAGTCCAACGTTAACTGAACACTACTATGGCTACTAAACCATGTCCCAAAGTGCCACATCTACATGTTTTTTGAACGCCTCCAGAGATGGTGACCACCACTTTCCTGGGCATCCTGTTCCAACACTTCTCTGTTGCCAGTGCTTTGTATTATTGTGTTAGCTTTGTGGACTTCTAAAATCAGATGGGGCATCTGAAGCTACACATTACATATAAACCTAGGATAAGTAACTAAGATGTGCAATTCTGAGCTCTATTAATCTCCAGAGAACAGGAATTTACTGATGACTGTGATCTCCAGGAACCTAGTAAAAGTGTGGTTGCTCAAAACTTAATACTGCTTACTTAGTACAACTCAGTGATCCTGCATGGTGATTTGGTCAGCATTATAGACAGAAAAGAGCAAAGCAACGTGCAGTCTGACAAGATGGGAGTGCAGACACTAGACAGGGGTGCCATGTGGTGTCTGTGGACTCTGACAAGAGACGATATCTACTTTGATATGTTCCTTGTCTCTACTTCCCAAACAGATGACTATTTTGAAGCCACATATGGAAATCATAGACATAATTTTGCAAACAGCTGTGCTATCTAAAGATGGTACCATCCTGCGGTCTGCCATCACCAACTGCTCCTGTGCACACAGTTTTGCCAGCTGAAGGGGTCTGTTAAACACAAGTCAGCCAACAGCTTTAAACCACAAATGAAGATGGGTGAGGTGGCTTTACTTGCAGTAGGGGATGGAGAATGCAAAGAGCGCTCAGCCAACAGAGCTGCAGGGGCAGTGCCTACTGGCTGGGGAGGTGGGGGCAGGACCATCTCCAGTCAGCAGAGCTAGACCTGGGAAACAACCTGCCCATGGCCTCGGCAAAACACTTGAATGCACACACAGAGTGTGGCTTGCTGTGTGCCCTGCAGAAAATAACTGCTGGAAATATTTTGATTTGTATGAGCATACACAACCTGTGCTTCCTTTCCTAGAAAAGCTATGAATTTTAAACAAAAGTGCCTCTGGTACTACACTGCACACTCAACTATTGCAAGACCCCTGCTCAGTTGCCTCTGCGTATCACCATAGAGTTTCCTGTATCACCATGACAAGACCTTATCTTCTGAATAGAGTTAAGGACTATATTCTCTTGGTTTTGAGCAGCACAACTGACTGATGACACAGGTTGTAAAACTGAAAGATTGAATGTGCCTAGATTTGCTCAAAGACATTTCAGGAAGCCTGGACCTGTGTTCTTGCAACAGATTTTTAAAAATCATGTTTCTTAGTAAAACATTTCTGCTAGGCTCAAAGAATCTTGGTGCCTGCCTTTCACTGTCATGGCAGTTCTCTATCCCAACAGACTGGTTCAAAGATATTATACAATGGACTTTATTTAAAGCAAAATTTTATTACTCAGTATATAAAAAAATCTATATCTTTTACATCTTATACTGAATTAGACGACTTTTTTTTTCTGGTTTTCAGCTTTTAAAAGAGAAGTCTGGGAAGAACATAAGTGATCTCCCACCAAGTCTGTGTAAAGACTTTTCTGAAGTTCCAAAAACGCCTTTTCTGTTATGCTTAGACAAGATGTGTCTAACTTAGTCATGGCATTTGTGCAAAACTCCCCCAGACTTCAGATGTGAAAAGAACTTGGGTAATACACTGCCCCAGTCTGAGTATATTAAAAAAACTAACAACTGAGCCTTTATACACAAAATCTCATTTATCATTCTAAGAAATATATTTGAGATCAGCCCAGCTTATTTAGTAGTACTTTGGCATTTCCTTTTCTTGTAATATTTATCCACACTTCTCAATACTTCTTGGACAACAGAACTGCAGTTGTTTGGCATTCCTTAAGTTTGGCAGTTCTTGTGTCTCTCCTGCCACTTTTGTGTGGATCATCCCACCTCACATATATCAGATATTTACAAAGCACAGAGGTGAAAACTCAGTTTTTATGCATTCAGTTAAAGCTGTTCTTCCTAGACTGTTCTCTGTTTCAGCATCCCAGAGGTGAGAATGTTGGTGGCTTCTGGTATTGTCCTCTGCAAGAGAAATGGTCTTAATTGCCCCAGCTGGTGGCCAGGTCCCAGGCAGGCTGGGTGTCCTCTGATCCTCATGCTCCAACGTCGTCTGGACGAAAGCTCTGTTACCACAAGAACATAAAAAAATAATATTCCTGATAAATCCTGCTGGATGTTGCAAAAAGCCCATTTTGTTTTACTGCTTTTTTAAAAAAAACCCATGAATTTGGCTCTTCTGTTTGGTTGCTTGTCTGATTCTGTGTTGACAGTAAGACACCAAGAACTTTTGCTTAAGACACTAAGGGCTTTTGGTGAGATGGTCACTACTTAAATTGGTAGGAGTCAAATGCCACAGTTCTTTTAGGACCTTGATAGAGAGGTGTGAAAGAGACAGATTCTCATCTCACAACCAAGCCATGTTTTCAGGGACCCAGGAGCCGCCAACAAAGAAGTTCTCTCTTTTGATATTCTATTGTTGATCTTTTCAAAGCCTCAGCTGCTAGTCAGCCTGAAGGGAATAGCTCAGTTCTTAAGCCCTGTAAGTCTCAATTCTGCCACAGAAAAGCTATGTGGCCGGCTTGTTGGTATCACCTTCAGAAGCTTCTGGACACAACTCAGGATGGACACATTCACTCACTGATCAGGGCTATGATCTCCATCTTGTTTCTAAGGATTTTTAAAAGCCCAGTGCACTCTGTGCTTAGCTTGTGCAGCTGTTTTTTTCTGCACTGGCTATATATGTTCTGATCTATGGATGTGATACTCATACACAACTGATCAAGTCCCTTCTGTATTTAATTGCTTTCAGAAGCAGTATCCATCAAAGTCACCTACAATTAATCACATTTCACACACTGAGTGGAAACAATTGTCCTTCATAAAATCCCTCTATAAACTGAGAAAAAGCCATTTGAAAATGGTTCCTTAAGTCAAAATTACTAGTGGTTGCAATGCCCGATACCATATTTCTAGGCAAAAAAAAGAACACCAGATTCATATTTTCTCACTTCATTTCCTCTGCAAAGAAAAGTTTCCAGTTGTTACATCACCTTCAAAAATGCCTGAAAACGGATACCTGTTGGGAAAGTCCTTTAAGTTTTTATCAGCAGTCTTCTATTTTGAATGCTGGCTTGCTCTTGGGTGGTTATTTCTCTGCAGTACTCCTGTGGAGGGTGTAAGCAAGAGACTAAGGCTTTCAAGTTTCCGAAACTGATATTTTCACTAACCTCTGTAGACACAATAATTCCTTCAATTTTCATGGAGGCCATTCTGTGTTCCTGCGTTTGCTCACCCTACTGACACTGATATTCTGATCTGGCAGAAAGAGTATAGATAGCCAGGTCCTCTCCATAAACAGTGTGAGGAGGTTCACAGATAGCACGAAAGCTGAGTGAAGGTTCAGACATTACTCCTGTAACAGATTGCATATGTCTGGGTGAACGTGAATAACATGAAAGCAGTTCTGAGAAAATAGTCCTTCCAAAAACTTTCTTTCACATACCTCCCAAATATATTAAACCATTTGCAAGAAGTCTTGGAAGACAGCTAAAAAATCCACATTCAGATAAGACATAGTAATCATTCATGAAGCCAGTATCAAACATGTTTGGTCACTATCTGAATTTTACCACTAAGGAATTCAGAAACAATTTGGCAGAATCTTTAAACAGACAATGTCATCGTAAATTAATACTTTCCCACAGAAATAACCTGTGCTGCGTATTTGTTCACTGAACAGGAAACCTTAACCTTTTCTGCCTTCATTGAAGATCGACTTTTATGTTCTTGACCAGCAGTTGAGTGGCCATGTGGAATAAACTTAAGGTTTTGCTGACTGTTACACACTTCTGTAATCACATTTGCTTCCAGAGGTTGAGATTTGCAGTAACCTTTTCCCACCAGATATACAACATAGGTGTTTGAGATGTTATGAAAAGCAACTCTCATAGCAGCTTGTAACTCTAGAAGTTGCACAGATGCTGGGGAGAGAGTTAGGGGTTTTAGAGTGGATTACAAGGTGTCCAGGATTGCATAGCTTATCTTCAGACAGGTTCAGACATGTAAAATCACAGCTATAAATTTGCTTGCTGGTCTTGAGTTTGTTACACAGATCAATTGTATCATCTCTACCTGAAAAGTTTTTCAGGACACTACTAAGTTCAAGTTATACCACGGCCTCTCAATCATGCTCATAGCAATTGTACATTTTGATTAAATTATGTCTTTCTTGGTAGCTCTTGGTAAGGTAACAAAATTAATGTCAAGAAAACCTAACTACATGAGTACTTTTCAATACAACTGATAATGCATCCATGGCAGAATAAAACTAGTGGTTAAATTCACAAAGTCTGACTATACCAGTGAAGACCATTTGAAAGTTGGGGACCTGTTGATATTCCAGCAGCAAACACTAGCAAGTGTACACTAAATTTTTACGACATGTGACTTGCAGCCGCCAAATAGCCTGGATAAAATCTCACGTTTTATGCTTTAGTTTGTTATCTGGTGAGAGCAATTTTCTTGTTGAAGGGATAAAAAATGTAAGCCTGAGGCCAGTATGGAAAAGTTCTAGTTCCAAAGAAAACCTTCAGCTTGTTTTCTAACTCCCACTGTCACAGCCATTTCTTTCATTACTTTTTGTAAAGGATGCAGGCTTCTCTCAACATTTTTACATCCTGTTGGCTGCAATGAGCCAGCTCTTTTTGGAGGTCAGATATGTTATTTTGATTGGTTTAACACCTCCTCAGAAAACCTGCCTTCTCCCCATGCATCACACAGTTAACGGCATCCAGGTCTATTTCAGGCATTCTCCCAACGTAGTTTTGGCTTTTCAAAGTGTTAAAAATGTGGAATGTAGCCTTTGGGCCTCTCAAACCCCATAATTTGCAATATCTTCCTGAACTTCATGGGATTTAGTTCATCAACAAAATCTCAAATTTATTAGTTTACCTTTGCAAACTCTGGAGTTAACATTCAGGTTTTGTATCCATGTCTTCAAGATAAAGTACACACTATAGCCATTGGCATGGTGAGGCCTCACACCCAAAACAGCTTTGCTATAAAGACCTTGGCAAACTTTGAAAAGTATTCTTTGCTCTTAAATTTTCATGAAATCTTACCTGTGTCTACACACTGGAATTAAGAGGGTTCATGCTAGTTTCCTACATATGCTCAACATCTGGAAAAAATGCATTTTGCAGTGATTTTTGGATGCCTTCTACTTCTGTAACCCCAAATTTTTTCTTCTGCAGTGGCATAAAAACATGTAAAGGTCCTTATTCTTCCTCTACTCCTATTTTACACTGCTTCAGCTAGGAATATTGTAAGACATGGTGAAACAGTTATGTCTCTAAATATTATATTTTGCTTTGTTTTTTGATAGAGATTTTTTGCTTTGCCTGGAAATTAAACTTGTTTCATAATGACCATATTCAACATTGTTTACCAATTAAGATCTGATTTTGCCTTGGAAATTGTTGTTTAGGGGTTTTTTTGTTTGGTTGTTTTTTTGTAAGGAGAGAGAATGATTTATGTCTCCTATACTTTTTTTTTTTTTTTTAAGCAGAGCTGACCACTATAACTTCCTCACAAAAGTTAGGGTACAATAATTTTGTGATGGAGCAAAAGAGAGGCAAAAAGTAATATCAGCATGTCCTGTCTTGCAACTGTAATGTCTTCTTAGGTAGAAGCACAGCTACTTTATTCTGCGAGAAATGCTTTAACCCTTTCACATCACAGAGGGAAAAGGTGTATTATGTAGACATATATACCAAAAATTAAGGATTCTACTCATTAAAATTAACTTTGAAGCTCCCTCAAAACAATGTACTTTAAAGAAAAGGTTGAAAAGATTTCCTCTCCTAAACAACTGTTCTGATCCAGAATATCTCTTCCCATGTTTTTGTGGTCACTGCCTCTTTTTCCCAGTTCAAAGGGCAGGTACAATTGTTCTTTTACTGCGTGCAGGTGCCTCAGTTGTCTTTCATGAAGTCTCAGAAATAACCACTACTGGCTCTAAGATTTCTTTAGTCATAGAACCATAGAATTGTTTTGGTTGGAAAAGACCTTTAAGATCATCAAGTCCAACCAATATCTAACTCTGTTGGGCCCACTTCTAAACAATGTCCCCAAGCACCATATCTAGACAGCTTTTAAACACATCTAAGGATGGTAATTCAACCACTTCCCTGGGCAGCCTGTTCCAGTCTTTGACAACCCTTTCAGTGTAGAAATTTTTCCTAATGTCTAACCTAAATCTCCTCAAGTGTAACTTGATGCCATTTACTCTTGTCCTATTGGCTGTAACTTGTGAGAAGAGACCAACACCCACCTCTCTACAACCTCCTTTCAGGTAGTTTTAGAGAGCGATGTCTCCCCTCCTACTCCTTTTTTCCACGCTGAAAAACCCCAAGTTCCTCAGCTGCTCCTCCTAAGACTTGTACTCAAGACATTGCCCTTGTTTGGACATGCTTCAACACCTCATTGTGTTTCTTATACTGCAATGCCCTAAACTGAACACAGTACTCAAGGTGTAGCCTCACCAGTGACAGATATCAGGGTTAAATCAGTTCCCTGGTCCTACTGGCTACATTATTCCTGATATAGGCCAGGATGTCATTGGCCTTCTTGTTCACCTGGGCACACTGCTGGCTCACGTTCAGCCGGTCTCTTTCTGCCAGGCAGCTTACAGTTACTGAGGGTGCTCTCAATCTCCTTGTCAAGATCATTGATAAAGGTATTAGGCAGGAGTGGCTCCAACACTAAGCCACCACTTGTAGCCAGCTGCCACTGATCATGCTAGCATAACATTTATCAAGTTTAGCCAATGTGAGGACATCCTTTTCAGCTGTGCACTGTGCACTTTCCCCTTTCTCTCTTCCTGCCTGAGATAGATAGAATCCTTTAGTCCTGTGCTTGCAGTTGACCTTTCCAGTGCAAACTGGGTGAAAGAACCACTCCAGCATCAGGCTGCTCAGAGAGGCACAGGCTGCCTTGAGAGGCTATGCAGTCTCCTTCTCTGAGGACTTTCAAAACCCACCTTGATGCATTCCTCTGTGGCCTGCCCTAGGGGATCCTGCTTTGGCAGGGGGGGTGGGCTAGATGATCTCTAAAGGTCCCTTCCAACCCCAAACATTCTATGATTTTATGATTCTATGAAACACTTCAGGCTTCTCAGTGTCCTTCAGCATCCCTCTATGTTGAGCAACAGAGATTATACCTTCCTGGTCTAATCTATCGGCTATACTCATAGGAAGTTTTCCTATGCTTTCTGTGTTTCTTTCTCTTCATATCTCATTTTATGCCTTGTACACTGACACTTGGGTCTCATGGACTAATATCTACCAGATCTCTGATCTTTTTGAAGTCAGTCTTCCTCAAATGTGAAGTAATTTTGTGTTTCTGCTCTCTTCCCTCTTTCCTATGCATCACAAGCTGTTCTATTTTATGGTCACTCCCATTACATTGCTTTTCTGTCTCATGTTCTTAACCAATTCTGCCTTACTAAGTAGAAAAGGATGCTTCCTTTGTCTTTAACATATTTAAAAAGCATCCACAATGATCTCAATGCACTTGTAATTGAATTGCCCTTGTATCAGTTCATCTGCTTCAGATGATCTAGTTTTCTGCTCCTTTTTTTTTTTTTTGCAAGACTAGGAAGGTCTCCATCCTCACGTGCTAAGTGAGACTTCATTCAGAAGTGCCAAACTGTCATCAAATTCCAGATATTCGGGGGCATTATGTCTTACGTCCATGCCTATATGTTTCTGTAATATCAAAGCTGTCAGCAAAAACACAGGGCTATGGAACAGATACTTTTCTGACAGCAGCCACCTATGCTGTAGAGAGTTCATTCCAACTGCATTTACTTTAGCTGGGAAACTTTTCTTTACCACAAAGCTCTGATTGTGTTAACTATTTCTGTTGGCTTATAATAACATTTCAGGATGAATCATGGTGAATGCTGCCAAATGCTTCCTTGAAATCTATGAAGTTTCTGAGTGTTTCTTGACACTTAGTGGCTATCTTTGATAATTGTTCTTAAGGTGGAAAACTATTCACATCTCATAGTTTGAAATACAGACTCCTCTCCACCAGGGTTCAGTTTAACTGCTTTCTAAGTTATGATCATTCTGGGGAAGACTTTGTTTCTAAAGCAATTTCACATTGTATGGTGTAAACTGAAAATTTGTTCTTGCTTAATGAAGCTTTTGCTTCAGTTGCTATGGTTCCCATCATCGTTAATCCATTACCACAGAACAGAAAAACAGATAAATTAGAATACTGTTGTCATGGCATAGATAACAAGAATCTAATGAGAATATGAGACTGACAGAAAAGAAGAATAAATAAAGAGCTATCATTCTTGGCCTCAGGTAATATTTCAGAATAACAGCGTATCAAAATTCTTACAAAAGAAACATAAAGGAATAGTCTAAATAATGACTCAGGTAGACTATAAGAAAATTATCTCTACTAATTTGTTGATTAATATAATCAACTTTACTGGATAAATAATGTCTGAGAAAAGCAATCCTTTTTCCCCCTCAATGTGTTTTGAAGAAGTTCCTGTGTTCCTCTAAGACCCCAGATTATGTATTAATAACAAGAAAAGAATATAATATATCTTGTTTTCCTGTAAAGCTTTGTATATCCAAAACTGACCTTAAGGCATAAGTACAGTAATAGATTATATATCAAAACAGGAAGGAGTCTTATTGGTGGAGTATTAATTAGTTATGAAGATGATACTATACCTGTGCTTGCTATCTGCTTGCTCTCTGTAGCATCTAGAAGCCCTAGCTGAGCCTGTCCACCGCTGTGTGATATGTTCACACAGCACAAACTGTGTGATAATTTCCCATGTGATACCACGCACACTGTGTGATAGTCTTTTACTTACCATGCACACTGTGTGATAGTCTTTTACTTACAGTTGAAAAGCAAAAGTGGCAAAGCTTGCCCAGTGAAAGAGGGAACAGCAGAGCGATACGATTAGCTCAGTGCCATGTGGTTACTGAGTGGTGGCAGAACAATTCTGTCTCAGTCCAGTAGGAAACGTGTGAAACATAAAAGATAAAGTGAAACTCCTCTTTGGAAAATGAAACTTCAACTTTGGTGACAGTTTCATTCACTCTTTTTTTTTTTTTTGGGTTGTTGGCGAAAGACTGCTCTTGGTTCTTTAAAATAGGTCAGAAACACATGAATAACCTTTTGGTGAGAAACTGGTCTATGTTTTTGTCACCAACACATGAACTTGTGCTTAGTTTTCCCCATCAACCTTCCCTTAGTATTTAATGAAAACACCATTTAAAGTCTCTCTCCATAGATGTTTGGCTCGTCCTGAGATACAGAAAACCTTCATGTCCCTGTAGCGTTTACACTTTTTCCCAGTGAGGAGTTATTTATGTGCTCTCAGATATTCACTTCTTGATTGAAATCAAGCACTGTCTGTACTCTTCTCACATTCACTGCTTGCTAGTCCTCATCTAGGCCGTGTAGCCCTCAGGGGAACCTAAGAAAATCTCTTCAGTGAGAGAAGGAGTTCTTCAGTGCCTGGTAAACACCCTAAGCTTGGCTGGATAAATATCACAGGCTTAGAAACCCTTGTAAATAAGTAAATGTTTTGCTAAAGGAGTATATTTACTGTAATTAGGATGAAATGAGGAAAACCGGTATTATTTCAGTAATTCTTTGAGGTATATGAAATTTTATTTATCACCAGAAAATATCTGTAGAGAAAATTATTACCTCAGTGATGGTCCTGTGCGAGAATGAGATAAGAGCAGTAGTAGTCCCAGACATGGAGACATAAGAATCAATCTGGGAGAGCTATGGAAGCCATCCGAGACCTTGAGACCTGGGCAGAAGACGTTTGTCTGCCTTATCAGGGACAGTGCATGACCATTTGTTTTGTGCTTTCTCCACACCTTCCAAGATTTTATAGACTCTGGACGTCTTTTTTCTTCCTTGTCTATTTGCATCTGGCAAGAAGAAATCATGTAAAACTATTTTGACAGATTAGAGGGTTAAGGAAGAATCTGTAGAGGTCATATGTCTTAGAAAGCCTTTTGATACAGTTTCACATAAAACTTTTCTAAACAAGTCAGGAAAACTAAGTGAAACAGCTACAGAGTGGATATAAAACTATTTTTAATCTAATGTCAGAATAGAAGGATGTATAAGTAGATTTCAGCCAGTTTGTCATGGATCTAGCCAGTATTTTCGTTTATGACTTGGATGAAGGAATAGAATATGAGTTTATTAAATCTGCAGATGATCCAGAACTGGCCAGGCTGTAATGAGATTGAAGAACAGGATGAAAGTGCAAAATGATCTTGATAAATTGAAAAAATGTCCTGAAAAAAATGGATTCAGTTCAATAAGGCCAAATACAAAGTTCTATACTTGATCAAAAATTATGAACTAGACAAATACAAAATGAGGAACAACTCACCAGTAAGTAGTTTGGGAGGAGAAGACCTGGCAAGAGCAGTGAGTCACAAACCCTAAAAGCCATATCACCATTGAAAAGCTGTTATCACTAGGGTGTATAAGCTATTCAGGGAAATCTGATACAGGAATGAATCTACGCTACTCAGCACTGATGAAGCTGTATCTGGAATACTGCATCTACTTTTGAGCCTTATGGTCCAAGAAAGACAGAGAAAGAGATGAGGAAAGCAGTGCAATGGAACTTAAGTATGACCAATGAGGAAGGATTTGAAGAAATGGGACTGTTAAGTCTAAAAGAAATTGGAGAGAAATGCAGTTCAAGTATGTAAAATAACTCTGCAAGGAGAGAATAATCCCTTCCTTACATTCATTGCGAATGGCATTTCCTGTTTCACAAAGAAATGAACTCCGAAAGAATCTCTGAAGCAAAGAAGATTCGGGTTAGATGTTAGGAAAAGATTTCTGACATGAAGAGTTAACAACTGCAATAGTTTTAGATGCTAGAATCTCTGTTATTCAAGCTTATTAACAGCAAGTTTAATAAACATATTTGTTGGACAGAGGTCTGTCAGAAGAATTTTGATATTCTTGATCCTTCCTTTCATGGGTAGGTGGGTTTTGACGATTACCTGAGGTACTTCTCATCCCTGCTTTCTAAATGATTTATATAAGTAGGTAGAAACATGCAAGGTAGCAGGAAATGCAGAAAAGAATAATGATACAAGCTGGCAAGATGCTGGCTGCATTTATCTGCTTAGATAGGATATGATAATCAAACATCTGCAGCTCCGAAGCTTCAGCTCAAACATTATTCCATCTTGAGCAGGAAATGCATATGAAAGATGACAATCTACCCAGGAAACAAACAGGCACTTGCGCATATGCTCTCTTCAATATCTTATGCATTAAATTGATTGGATTGATAACAAATGCTTCAATTTATGTCAGCAATGAGCTACAGCACAGTGCTGCCTTGGTACTTAGTACCATAGAGAAACAGTCCAGTTTCAAGAAGAGAGAACTATTCCTGGGTCTTCAACAGACTCTTGGATGAGACTTTGCATTAGTGTTACCACAATAACAACTTTAATTTGATCACCACTAGACTAAGCAGTTGTGGGAATCACACTTGTATTTAATACATTCAAAGGAAGAATGCCAACCACAGCATTACTAGATCTTTGAGGAATATGAAGACACAAGAAACTGTCAGCAAAACTCTTCCATTCTTCAGGAGAAATGCTTGCTCTGAGAGTGCATCCCTTCGTTACATCTGAGGCATATCACAATGTGAACTAAGGCACTGAGATTTTGGTTCTTTTCTCTATGAGAAATCACCATCACAAAAAGTTGTACATTTTCTTTGTTCTGAATTTCCTTTGGATGTTTTTCTGGTTGCTTATGTTGATAGAACTACTGTTTCCTAAGTAGATGAGGTGGTAAGGCTACAGCACAGTTAGGAGAACAGGAAATATTCATCGTGCCCTAGAGCACAGAGGCACAGAGTATGGACTTGCACATCCTGAAACAGCAGCTTTCTCAGCAGACCTCAGAGAAAAACATGCATATACCTTTATTAGCGGTAGTTCTATTTGAAGCCTCTGAGAAAATGTTCAGATAACAAGTACACTTTGCTTTAAAGAGAAGCTAAAATCACCATCATCAATCAATCAACATGCATAGTACATAGTCAATACTTGTACAAAGTACCACCTGCCTACAAACAAACAAATCATACCTCCACCCTGCCACATGAAACAGCACTTAAATCTAATGAGTGCAGAAACCAAGGAAAAGACATGAAGAGTAAGGCCTCTGTAAAAAAGAAGAAAAAGTGTGCTATCCAAAAATTCTCTCCCATCAATACCAGATTATAAATTTAAAAGGATTTATACATTAGTTGTACAAAGTTGGAGAAACAACCATTATAAATAAACCAAAACTTTGAGGCTTTGGACAGCCATTTGCTAAAACCTTCAGGGAGTCTAGTGCTACAAAAGGAGGCACTGAGGTAAGGAGAACTCAGTTGTAGTCACCCTGTAGGATTTGATGTTTCTACTTCCTAAATTCTACACACATACCAGGATTCCAATGCTGTTATAATTTACCCAGCTCCCTGCATAACACATGCCACAGGATTTTCCTGAATTTACTAGTAATTCAAACGCACTAACTACAGATTAAATGAGGGATATCTTTTGGAAAAAATATCAGCCAGTCACTCTGACACCACTAAACCACACACTCCCATTAAAACTCCAACCATAACTTCTGGCAAATTGTTTCAATCATTGGTTCATTGCTGAAATTTAAATCTTTTTTCTAGTCTGAATCTGCCTAGCTGGCAGTTAAGAGGCCGGTACATTGACTAGCACTCTATTTTCACTTTTCCTCCTCACATAGGTTCTCGCAGGCTATGATGAAATCAAGCTGATCCAGGTCATATTTTCCGTGTAGCAAATTGGTCCATTAAGCAAATACATGGGGTTTGTTCTGTTTACATAGTATAGATGCAGCAAAGTCAGTCACTTGGCACTCAATATGCCCCAGCTTTCAAATATATAACAATTGTATTTTTATCTGGTTTTCTTGGATGTCTGAATGTTTATCTTTCAGTTTAAAAAATTTCCAAGGACACACTAGCAATGTCAAAGTTGACAATTTATTACATCTTGTGTGAAGTAAATGTCCCCTATCATGGCACATGTTTTTGTTACAAACACATTACAGAAAGAATTTTAAAGATTCTCTTCTGGTGTTCCACAATGTGATCTGTGTCAATAACCCCCTGCAGCGCTACAGACTGGG
>NW_009723503.1:15350-15953 GCF_000703405.1 Apaloderma vittatum | reverse complement strand
TCACCGGAGACCCCGGCTGGGCTGGGGGCCTTGTTTACCCAAGCAGATGACAGCAGCGGGGGCTCAGCAGCGCAGCTATTGTGCCTTGTTAGCTTAACTAAACCTCAAACTCCGTCAGGAGCCGCGTTTCCCCCTGAAGTTATTAAAGGGTAGATTTCTTTTAATTAAACTCATTTACATGACTAAATTAGATTTAATTACTCCCATTCATTTCACTAATACCTCTCTTTGATTGGAGAAAGGCAACTTTTCTAATTGCTTAAAACAGGACTGGGTGGGTCTTTCCCAGCACAAGCCTGGAAGAGGAAACAACGGCTCTGCAACTCACGCAGAGAGACCAGCGCGCGTTCTGGGATGGGAACGTGCTGGGTAGCTTTTCAGTACGAGACATACCTGATCCAGAGACACGCCAGGAGATAAACAGCAATTAAACTTGCTTCCCTCCTTTTTGCTTGTCCAATTTTAAGAATTTCCCCTATCTACTCAGGGCAAAGTCTGATACATGTAACTGACTGCCTCTTCCTGTGGTCAAACACTCCGCAGACTTAATACTACTACTTACGGCCAGTGGAGTAACACACACCTTGCTGAAATAACATAGTC
>NW_009723503.1:11425-15330 GCF_000703405.1 Apaloderma vittatum | reverse complement strand
GGAAATTCCAGGCAGAATTCTACGGCTCAGAACAGAACAACTACTGCAATTCCAGGTGACGCCAACACCGGTGTCCATTAGCTCACTAGATCAAATGCAAGCCCCCCAACTTTCCTCCTTTTTTTTCCTAAATTAACCAATATCTTAATCTTTGGCAGTCTGCCAAAACCCGGCTGATTTGAACCCACTGCTCGGAACAGCATACCCAGCCTTCGCACCAAATACCAGAATTGGAACACCTCTATGGAAAGATTAGTAGAGACACTCTGCAAAACGTAGTCTTTGTGCTCCGCAGAATGGAGTTAATGATGTATTTGCAAAGGACATACTCACACTGGATGCAGAGTGCAGCCACGCTTCTAGGAACGCCTATTCAGATACCTCAGTTGAGCTGGGGTGAATGAATTTGATTTCTGCAAGACAAATGCAAATCTCTACTATTTGGCACCAGTTCCTTTCATTAGATACAATTCTTCTGCCCCCTTTCTCAACATGTAAGTAGTATTTATCCAACCACACATGATGTGTGGCCTAATTATCACTCTAATATTTTTCAGGGAAAAAAATCAGTGTAATTAACAAGGAAATAAGAAACAAGCTCCCCTGCCCTATTTTTTTTTTTTTTAATCAGGTTCAGTAGTAATCACAGTGGTTGGAACAACACGTGGGATTCTGTTTGTTTGCCAGCACTGAGTAGGCCTGGAAATTCATCATATCTTTCACAATAAAGACTTTACCACTCTCTGGTCACATTTTCTCCTCATCCCTCAAGTCATCTTAGTATCGTCAGTTTCTTCATCAGCAAAGATACTGAGCACACAGAGCCATCAAAACACACGTTCTGTAGGGTAACGTATCCAAAGCAAGCACGTGATAAACAGTTTCCAAGTTGAGCAGTCCATGCAAGACCAACACGTTAGGAGCCTCCTCTGAGATAACGTGTTGCCATCAGACCAAAGGACTGCAACTCCAGACTCAGCCACTTGCGCTCAGAACCGGTTCTGGGTTGGGCCACTGATTTCTAGCCAAGACTTGCCCCAGTGTCATAGGTACTGTAGAATCTGCAGCTGTCATGGATTGAGGTTATATTGCAGCCGGCCTTCACAGCCCAAGTTGCCATCTAATTCAGGATTTGAGCTGGGTGTATCCTATGTTCTTCTGCAGAACGGCACACAACCAGAGGCAAGAGAAGGTGATTTTTTCATGCCTGCTATTACACAGATTCAGAAACAAAAACTACCATCATGCCTTGCCTTGCATTAGCTTTTGCTCTGTTCCAGTAGCTCCTTTATTGAAAATTTGGGGAGATATTTCAAAAGCAAGAGATCTGTCCTCAGTAAACCAGAAATCCTTTCTATTTTTAACCAGGCAAAACAGAGACATCTGCTGCTCGAGCTGGTACTCCTGGGTTCCTGCTGTCTCAGAGGTGGCCCAGGCACCGAACTGAGCTCCCAAGTGTGCTGCCGCCCTTCCTACCTCCACCGCAAGCCCAAGTCAGCATTTCAGACCTAACTGGTGAGCAACAGTCCTCTTGTGTACCCTCCCAACCCTCCAGCACAAAATCACATCCTTTGTGGCAGAAATCCCTTTCCTAGCGGTGTTTCATATGGACATTTCTCCACATCCTTCTCAGAGCCACGTTTCCCATATTTTGACAAGAATACAAGTTGGACGCATCCGGCCAAAGGTCTGAGTCTGTTCTTCCTTCAACCAAACCACCACAATCCCCCCAAAACTTCACAGAAAATGCAAGCAAGCATCTGTGAGTTGAATCATCAGGAAAAAAAAAAGAAGAAGAAAAGGTTGTGTGTGTTGTTAACATCAAGTAGAAGCCTCCGTGTTGCCTGTCAAGAAACACCTGAATGACTCGGGGTCACCAATGTCACACACTACATAGGCAGGCTTTGTCTTCTGGAACAGGGAATGGGTTTGGAGAATGTAAATGTCTATACGAGATTGGAATACGTCTTGAAAACTTCAATCTAATCATGCCCCCTAACAAATGCTTTTGCTGTCGAGTAAGGAATGAAGAAAAAAGTGCTGTTTAAAATGTTTGATAATCTGACAAGGCCATAAGGCTTAATGGAATCAATGATTACACACAGATGGATGATTAACTCTCGAGGTTTAATGTTAAAAAAAGAGTGCTGGATTGCTACTTAATGGAATTACGCTGCCCATATGGAAAAGAACTATACCCTGACTATACCGAGAATTATGGAACAGGTGGCAGATCTGGGCAGGACTGCTTGGAATGCACAAAAGCGTTCTGAACTTGTAAGTGCCAGAAAAAAAAAAGAAAGTCTTCCAAACTGCGTTAACTTTTTATGTCTGAGAATTGTAAATGGCAAAAATTAACAAAACGAACCTCAAAGCCCCTCGTTTCCAGAACCAATCCTAGCAGTAATACCCGCCCGCACGCTGCAGCCTCCCAACTGCTGAGAGCATCCGCGTGTCAGGAAGGATCGCTGCTGGACTTGTACACGACAGCGGGTCTGCATTTGCTGTTTGACACGAACGCTGTCACCTGCTCTGTCAAGCTTCCGCACGCATGAGCTCCACCACGTCCCCAAGGAAGCCCAGAGGCTGGCCAGCTCCACCGCAGCAGATCCCAAAAGGGCACCCTTCTGTTGTCTGAGCAAACCCTCTTCCCCCCAGCAACTTCCCACTTGCAAAGGAAGAAGCCCAAGGCCCCTGCTGCAGCCAGCACACCTGGCTGGGCCTTGGGGGCACGCTGAAGAACTGCCTCTTTCTGGCAAGAATGCCACCCAATCCCCTCCTCAGCAGCAGCCGACACCCCGTCATTCACCCTTGTGAAGGTCACTAACAGCCAGCTCTCCCCCCGGTCTGTCTGTGGCTCCCGGGCTTGCCAACCACCTTCCTGCAGCAGCTCTACGGAAACCCATTAAGGGAACCCTTCAAACACACCACCACTGCCCAGGGAATACAGTCGCCAGCCAAGCTAAAGCAACCCTTGACACATGCCACACGTGAAACGGGCACCCTGCCAAGGCCATCGGTACCCCAGCCCCCGCAGCAGGTCCCGTGGACAGGCGCCACGCCGCGCTTGGCTCCTGGCCTGCAAGCGCTGACCGCTCGCTTCATCTGCCGGGGCCTGCCCCAAACCCACCAGCCCACCGGCATGGGGTGGCTCATCTGCAGCCTCGACAAAGTCTCGCTCGTAGTCCTTCTGTAACCCAGGTGGAAACCTGGCACTCAAAAAATCTTTGTTCCATTCCTGCCTTTGCCACAGACCCACCCTAATCCGTCCTCTCTGCAGCACACGGGACAAGCAGTTAGCAAAGCAGCGCTCCCCAAAGCTCCTGCCCACAAAACTCAGAAGGCACATCAGCTCCGAGGCACCCCTGCGCCGGCAGTGAACAGCGCCAGCGGCCTTTAGAATTGAGACAGGACTGGGGATTGCGAGAAGACAAGGGTAACACACACTGAGACCCTTCTCAACACCAAATTTGGTACCCAGCCATCCGGTCTCACTGAATCGACTGAGCATCACTGCTGCATTTACATCATAACCACACACAATTAACATGGCATGGCTCTCCAGAAGGATCCACTTATTCCACACTAAGAATAGTTTGCTTGTTTAGTTCAAACAATTGCCAGAATGACATCAACTAGTTTGGGAAGAAAATACTTTTTAACTGAAAATACAGTAGTCCACAAAATAATGTTCCTAGAGAGGAGGAACTTGAAATTCACACCTCATGCTGGTAAAACAGCTCCATATGGAAATACCCAAGGCACACGTAGGCTCTGCAAGCCCAGCTAGTAGAAAATCAGTCTCTGCAGATTTCTAAATTCAGCTTCAGACCGCAACTCACTTAACTTTTGAGACCACCACAGGCAGGGCGTGAGCTCAGTGCACAGCTGAGGTGCAGCATCAG
>NW_009723503.1:11059-11394 GCF_000703405.1 Apaloderma vittatum | reverse complement strand
GCTGGCCAGCCCCAGGCAGGCTCCTGCCAGTCACCCCCAGCCCAGCCCCGCTCCGGGCAGGAGCCCGGCTGCCCCGCGAGCCTTCCGCACCCGTGACACGGGCCACTTGCCGAGAGGACGAGCTCTTGCTCATTCCCCTCAGTGTAAACCGTTAAAGGACCAGTCGCCACAAGTGATCAGGGCTGGGTTGGTTTTTTTCCTCCCTGTAATTTATTCATCTTCTTCTGTAACCAAGGAAACTGAAGTGATTTTTCTCTCTCATCCAACACTTGCTCTTAAGGGTCGGGTGGGTTTTTTTTAATCTGTAGGGTCTAACAGTTGCTGAAAACCAAGCG
>NW_009723503.1:10546-10923 GCF_000703405.1 Apaloderma vittatum | reverse complement strand
GGCTGCGAGCCTAACCGAGCATGAGTCCCCCATGACAGGACACCCTCCCGGTGTCACTCGGAGTAACCTGAGCAAGGCTTTGCTCAGGCACTTCCACTAGCCACACCTGGGGTCGCCACCGACTGGGTTTCTGCCCTCCGAGAAATGATGACCTCTTGGAGCCTTTAGGAAGGTAATAATGCAGTAACAAAAGGGCTTAACAGCAAATCCAGCAGAAACACCAGGAGGAGCCATGTTATGCTGTCTCAGCCTGGCTTTTCTCCTCACGCCCACTTAACTCAGCTGACCTCAAACACCAGCCGTGCCACATCTTCACAGGACCTTGCTCTTCTCTGGCACTCCCCAAACGCTGGGCAGGGCCATCGGGACCATAACTC
>NW_009723503.1:0-10515 GCF_000703405.1 Apaloderma vittatum | reverse complement strand
TCCCTGCACTCCTGCCTCTCCTTTGGTAACCTGACCTCACTTGTCGCGCACCATCACCGCTTCTGATGTGCAAAGCAGCCTGTCTGCAGCTCGTGCCAGGCACCGAACCCGCTGGCTTTATCGCAGACTGTACACCACCTCCTGCCTGCCCCCCTGCAGAACGTATCGCCCTATCACATCACCACCTCCAGATCACTTGGCTGAACCCCTCTCCCTGGATTTTAGGCAGAAAGCAATTGCAAGCCCGTGACGTTTAGCTCTGCTGTCGGTGTTCTCACGCAATGGGCTGAAGCACTCCGGAGGCTGCCCGGGCAGAGCGCTGACCACCAACACAGCCTCCAGCCCAGAGACACACGGAACTGCCAACCAGTCACATCTCAGTGGCCAGTCCCTTCCACTGCCTCCCACACAGAGCACGAGGAAACTACCAGCGCTCTGGCCCACTCTTCCTACTTCTCCGCCGGGGCTCCCAGAAACGAGTCTTGTTCCTAAGACAAAGAATCCACCAGAGGCAGCCCCCATGACAGAACGAAGCCCTCCTGCTCTCATCTCTGATACAAAGTAATTCTCTCATATTAAGCCCAACCGTATTTAACGCAAGGCAACCCCAGCAGCCATTGCCCAGCCTCAGGGCGTCTGACTTGCCCATCCCCTGTACTATCAGTTGTTAGGCTTACTGACTCCACTGCTGTGAGACAGAAAACCAACAAACCAACATGGCTTCAAAGACAGACCCAAGCAGAATTCGAACCTCAAACACGCAGGGAGCTTAAGAAGTGCAAAACACAGACCCTTTGAGGCAGTAACTCCTATGGTTCTCGCTATTCAGCAAATCTGACGACACTAACTGGCAGCAGAATTACTGCGCAATGTCAGCCTTCCAGAACAGAGGGTACTCTCAAATTAAATTGGTACTACTTCTGTGCTGCCATTAAGATGACTTATTTGTTTCTGATTAATTAGGTTTTAGCTTCTTTCGTTTTGGCATTACATTTTCCTCCTGTTCAGTCTATCTGGACGGTCTAGGCCTGCGCTGGCACGAATCAGTCCCTGCAATTCTGGATCAGAAACGCGTGGCTCTGATGAACTTAGCTTCTGGCTCCTGTCAATCTCCACGGCGCCACAGCACAAGACGCACACACATACAGACTCACACACGTGCACACCATGTGAGATCTCTGCAAAGGGAGCGGGGAAGGAAAAAAAATTTAAAGAAAGGCAGGCGTGACAAGGTTGACTTTTTTGGAACCACAGACAGGTGCCAACTAAAGGTCCTAGCAGCTTGTCTGCCAAGGCTTAGAGAGCGATGACAAACATTTGTCTCCTTGCTCATTTGAAGGCCTCGTCATCGCGGGAGTGCTGGATTGGTGAAGAAAAAGCTGGGAGGGAGGACAGAGCTTCATCCCCGCAAACTGTCGCTCCACCTCTGAGGCCAGCGGAGTTAGAGCAGTCAAGGATGAGGCCACCGGTATTTCTGGCAGACAGACTCAGCCAAGCCTGCATTGCCGCCGAATTCTCCGTCTGACATCGCTCTTAAGCAGCAAGAAGAAACCACGAGCGAAGAACGAAAGCTGATCGCGTTGTAACAATCCAAGGGAGAGAGGAAGCGGAGGTATTTCCGAGCGTGCCATATGAAATTATGTAATGCTCGGAAATGGTGTGCTTTTTTGGCAAACAATATATGGGGTCTCCAACGCGCAGATGGAAGAGCAGCTTATATTTAATAAAATAAAATTTGACATTCATGGCACATTATCATATACAGTCATACATTATGTATGATATAGACTTGGTATAGTTTACACACAGTCTAAACGTTTATCCTACAGATGGACAGGGAATTAGAGGGATAATAGTCTGCATTACAAAACCATTCCAAATGTGTGTTTTCCAAACACAAGTTAGTGGAAAATCGCTCAGGAGTAGAGCAAAGTGTTAGTACTGTTAGTTTGGAAGGATGCAAGGATTAATTCCTAGTATAACAGTGTCCCTACATTTCTTTTGTCAGCACTATCCCCAAATCCCAGTCCAAAGACTGCTCAAATGAACTCAAGTAACAGGAGAGACAACATCCCAGTATATTTCTAGTCTTTAACAGCAATACTCAAAGCAACGGCTCTCTCCGTAATCATGTCATCCAACTCTAGACTCAAAGCTCAAAATTAATTATCAACACAAAACAAATCACCACGTTGTTAAAAATACACTATAAACAAACTATGCTCTCAAAATAGGCAACTTACAGCCTGGAGAGGTACTTGATAAACATCAGGTGCTCCCAGATAATCACAAGAATGACAGGCCAAGTGATAATCGAGTGACCAATATATTAAGGTAACTGGTACATACAAACCGGCACTGCCCTGCACTTGCTCGTAAACTGGAAATAAACCATATGGGCTTTTTCGGGGTTGGGTGGGGTTTTTTTGAGGTTCAACGCTCATGTTCTTGGAGAGCATTTCTTTTTACCTGTTCAAAAGCATTCCAACCTGGAGCTCGACCCTCTGACTCTGGATGTCAGATTAACCATCAAGGCTGCAACAAGATCCTGCTGCATCCCCATCCTAAACTCGATGTGCTCCGTGCTTTCTCATCCCATCTCTGTCGGGCTGGCTATCTCGAGAGCTCGACACAACAGAACCTCCTGTACCTTCCACCCAGCCTAGGCGACGCGCAGCCACGGGAACTGAGCACTCGCACCCAACAGCGTCTCATCGCTGCTGTTGTTTACCTCGTACCACTCGGGCAAACCTTGCCTAAGAGGCGCGGGACCAGAAAAACGCTCACTTCCTCGAGCCAGCACAGCAATCCTCTTGAGCAGCACCAGATACGCACTTCTCTGCTGCCGACCCTGCCAAGGGAACAACGGCCCGGCACTCCTCGTCAGCTGACGCCCAGAGACTTGCGCAGCTCAGCTCGCTGTACGCCACGTCAACTCCACGGCACTTCATAAAACCCACCGCGAGCTAATGCAATTGAAACCAGACCGAGTAAGACATTAATACCGTGCATTTTAATCAAAGTGAGAGAGAGAATTATTATCTCTATGTAGCTAGAAAAGCTGAAAGCTTCTAATGGGAAAAAATAAAACCATCTGTTTACTCTAAATCATTAAATGAGTGCTGTAGGACAAAGTCATCCCCCTAAAGCCTATAACAATTCGGGCCTTAAACAGAGATGCAAATTGATTAAATCCAAGCATATTTTACTGCAAATGGTTGAATCAAAATGCCATTGAACAAACAGCCCAGCTCCCGACACACTCAGAGGCACCTGACAGGATCTGCTTGAATTTACGTGCAAGAAGCCATGAGGAAGAGAAGATGTTGCTTGCCTGGCAAGCACACCCTGGGCATTCCACCGACCTACATCCAGCTACCTGCATCCTCTCATTTACATCTACACTTAATTCACCCCAAGCAAGAAGTCCGTGTTCATCCTGGATTAAGTATTTCTGCTGAACTTGACACCTCATTTGGTACAACAAAGATCTGCTGGTATACGGCACGGATAGGAGCGGCTTCCAAAAGTCAACTCCAGTTTCATCACTACAAAAACGAGAGAGATCGTCAGTTTAATGGGTAAGCCACAAAGACAAGAATCAAGACAAAAGCGTTGTAATCATGGTACAAGAGCCAAGTGTTATTCCCAGCCCACCCTTTGTGACTGACTTCCCGAGTCTCATTTACTTCTTCATCTGTTTTGCCCATCTCGTCCAGGTAAGACAATAAGTATTTGGGGAGAGGCTTTTTTAATATGGTTTCAACAGAGAGAAACCCTTCTTGTTTTGCTTTCAGAGCTTATCAAGTGTGCCAACCAAGATATCTCTACTGTACAGCTTTAGCACTACAGAAGCACGATCTACAAAGAGCTGGAAAAGAATGTGAGCAAAGCCAGACCGAAGAGCCTCCCCTGGAGGCAGGCAGCAGGCCAACAAGGAGCGCAGTGCAGATCCTGCACTGGGAGGTCAAGCACCTCCTACAGGTGCCTTGTGAGGAACTTCTTACACTCTTGCATGTTTCTCTGCCATTAGTCTCAGCAATGAAGAAGCTGACACAGATTTTGCAGAATTCTGAAGCATTTCCTCCTATGATTCCTCCTCAGTAGCACTGAAAGCCTACAGCCAAGCAGCATGCGAGCTGCAGTCACCCAAAGGCACGAACCTGTTGCTCTCCACTGCGAGCATCGCTGCATCATCCTCTCCACCTCCTGGGTATCAGCTATGCACACCTGCGCTACTAATATTTGACACAGTGCAGCGTTCACCAAGAACTCAAGGCTTAAATGGGCTTGTCTTTACTCCGAAAGGCTTACAGCTGCCAGAGAGCAGAAGCAGCAAAGCTGTGAGGAACAAGAGCGATAAATACACATGATGGGTTCAGATCATGTTTCTACCATCGGGTCACAGTAAGAATTCAGCCGAGTGTAACGCTCAGCCAGACCCAGTTGTTCACGTTCGGGCACTATGCAGACCACTCACACGGACAACACCGAGTGCCGAGTAGAAGCCCAGGAGGTTTTTCCTTCCAGGGGAACTAGCTGGGAAGGCCAAAAGCAGGGAAGCAGGGACAGGGCTGGAAGCAGAGAGGCACTCTGGCCCTTCTCACAAAACTCTGCATACTTCCACCCAAACCACCAGCATTCGGCCGTTTCATCTCAGCAAAGGACCAGAAACAACATCTCCCACAAGCTATCAGCTCCGGAAACCTCTTGCACCTGAGGGCTTTGCAGTGACACGACAGACCTCAAGAACATCAAGCATCCGATTCAGATGTGGGTGTAACAGCGCATCCAGAGCTCCCTCCCTCGGCAGGGGAGGATCACACCTCTCAAGCACAGTCCTGCAAGCTGCTTCTCCCCAGCTGCTGGAAGCCACGCACCTGGCCGCGCCACGCCAGGCTGTGCAGGCAGCCTTTTGCCTTCCCCCTCCCTCTTCTGACCAGGAAGGCTCCCGACTTACCGGAGATCAGACCTTGCTCCTCAGTCTTTTCCCACCTCATTCACCTGACAACCTCCTCCACAACAGACGTCTTATCAGACGTGACTGATTGCTGTAATCTGTACTCCGGGCAGCCATTAAGCAAATTACCTGAATCATTGCAAGGATTAGTCTCATTAACACATGATTAGCATCAAATTAAAATAATGAGTGTTTAACTTTTGATGTCTTCCAGTTGTTTGAACAGCTTGATCAGCCACACCAGGCTGGCAGGGAGGTGGTGGGTGTCAAAGAGTCAGTGAGAAAAAAACTAATAATAAATAAAAAGGTAGGATGTACCTCCGAAGACAGACTGCTGCCGACCTGCAGAACAAAGCACCGGCGCTCTCGGAAACCCTGGCTGCTCACGCGCCTGCTCTGCTCCGAGGAGGTCAGCCCGCTTTCCGCCGCCTCGGCAAGCCTCGCTGCCGCTGGCGCCCATCCCACCAGAGCAGCGCCTGGCCTGCCACTCACCCTCAAGCAGCTGCGGATGTTCACACCTGGGGCGCTCATTCAAACGCCTTCACCTCCGTCAGAGCTCTAGTGCAAAATCAAAACCTTCTCTAGTACGTTTCCCAAGTGTCACTGCTCGCTATGTCTGGGTGCAGACCCAGCGACACGAAGCCAGCTGCTCTCCCGCCTCCCAAGGAAGCCTCCAGCCTCGCCCTCCTCCTCGACCCTGCTCTGCAGACCATGACTTGCAGCCCAGCACGGGCACTCAACCTGCTGCTGGTGACGGTGCGCTCCCGTCGCCCATTTTCGCTAACGCCAGCTCACAACCGCGAGGCAGAGCTCCCTGGCGCAATCCAGGGCTGGCGATGCCAGCACGGAGCGGGTTACTTGGCTCACATCTGTCCGTGGAAACCGCACACGCGAGGCTATCGCCACTGCACAAGGCAAATGTGCATTTACTGCCCCCAAGGGAAGGAGTCACTGCACAGAGCTCGGTCACCTCTCACATTCCACAAGTGACAGCTACTGAGGGCAACCACGGAAGAAAAGGGCACGGTTTTGCCATTTAACCTCCCAAGCCATGTCCCCCTGTTAAGTGACTATGGTGGAAAGAGGCCCATTACTAATTGATTTATTTAAAAAAAACCCTCAGCATAAGCTTTTATTTTTTTTCCCTTTTACTGATGAGAGTAGAAAACCAACCAACCAAGGCCTGTCTTTTCTTTTCAAGAAGCTTATGTTCCTTTTCAGTTACATCGTGTGCACAAAATTTGGCAGGTGAAAGGGTGATGTATGAAAAAACTGAAAATCAGATTAAGGTACGGTCTGAACATTTTAAAACATGAGATGCACTGTTTTAAGGATTTTCTTCAAGCTTCTATTTGCATTTTTGAGTCCTCTCCAATGCTAAAGAAGGCAAAGCCAAACTCACATCACCGTGAATAATCCCGGGAAGCATTCTGCTTCAAAACCTCTCCTTTTTGAACTGGTAGTTTGTTAACAGATCACCTTTCCCTGATTTTTTTTTTTAATGCACCATCAACTACTTTCTGTTCTCCCTGCAGCCGGTGTGCTGCTGGGACTGAAGCAAAGGCTCTCCCCAGGTGTCAATTCTCTGTAACCGCTGTAGCTCATCCGGTTTTGTCTGCAGAGGAACGGAACAAGCTCCCTGCTGTCTCTGCATCTCCTGCACGTCTGCAGAGCCGAAGCCTCGCTTCTCCTCGCCTCACAGAGTGACAGTTGACTTGTTCAGAGCCTTCCTGGGCAGCTTCCAGATCGGTTCATTCGCCGAGTCACCGAGAGGCAGCCTCGCCCACCCGTGAAGGTGCTGCGAGATCTGAATATGCAGGATCTCAGATCGGGACCTAAATCCACACTCCAAGCAGCGTTTCTCTTTCAATGAAGGAACTGACAGAACATGTGCAGCAGCCAATGTTTAAGCCGCAACATCGTGGTTATTTATTCTTTGAAATGCCACAAACCATAAGTACGTATTATAGACAAATCACTTGTCAAAGCTCTTTCTTAATTTAATTAAAGACATTTTTTATTCATAGAAGTGCAAAGAAGCAACTTAAACAGATAACATTTTTCACACTTGCACAAAATGAAAATAGCCAAACTAAATTTTGGCAAAGTACGCAACAACAAAAGATCCAAGCAAAGACTACGTATGTGCCAACTTTCATCTCTGCTAAGACGTTAGCGATGAGTTATGTGCACAAAGTCTCCTACTTCAACTCCTCACAGATCCTGACCCTTCACACGCCACCAGTTCTCACAGCGATTCTTACCGTGTGACCTGACGGTGCTCTCCAACGACCGCTCTGGAGCTGGCCGTGTCACTGCACGCGAGCGAGCCCTTCGCTGACTCGCTGGCAGAGCAGGCAGCAAAACGCTGCTCGAGCGAGACATCATAGCCCAGAAGCACCCTCCCTGTCTGCAGCGCCAATCTTAACACCAAACTGGCACGTGCCTCTGTCAAGCATCTGTCAGGCCTGCGAGGAGCACGTGTACCAGTGTGCAACGTGTGCCAGGTGGTGCTGCAGACGCTAAGGCAAGCCCGACACAGGCACGAGAGCACCACTGGGCACAGACCAGGAACAGAAGCACCGGCTGAAGGAAGACAGCCTGTATCGTCTTGGAGTTACGGGGGCAGGTGCTGGCTTAGAAAAGGCTTAGCTTGGGCAGCCTAAGTACATTTGTGACTTCCCCGTGATTTCGCACATACCCTGTAGATTAAGGTTCAGACATAAGAGTAAAAGTCTACACATAAACCCTACGAACTCATCAGGGATCCTCAAGAAGTCTTAGAAAGATCTTTTCATTATGGCCTTAACAAAAGACTCCTACAACACACCCCCAAGTTTCCCTTTCAGAGAAGCAGCTTAGCCCCACGTCCAGCCCCTGCAGCCGGTAATACCGAGCAGTGCTGGAGCAGCACATTTTGGGGGAGTCATTTGCATATATGCAGATTATAAGCAATTTACGGAATGTTATTTCCAAGCCACACCCCGTAAAGCCAAGAGACACATCCAAACCGAGGTGTCGGCACAGGCCAACCCTGAAAAGAAACACCTTCAACCTGAGCAAAGCTCATGTGGCTTCCCTAATCCCAAGACGCAGGGCTTTGCCCTAACCCAAGCTGACAAAACTAGTCTGGGAGGCGAAAGGACAGAAGAATTCCCTTCCACCTGGATCAATCTACAAGTGCCATTTTGGTCAATAAAAACCCACACCAACTCGAGCCTAGGGGCAGCACAAAGGAGTTCTGCACACCGGGTCACACACCCAGCTAGACTATTTTTTTGGTCTTGGCAGTTCCCAGCGTGAACGGTTTGATCTGCGTTAGCAGCCGCCACTGCTGCCCAGACCAAAACCAAAACACCTTCTCATTCCATCGGTTGTGTTCACACCTGCTATAGCAAATAGAACATCATTTATCAATTCACCTTCAAAGTTACAAGTTTGCTGTTGAGCAATCCCTCACAGTGTTCAGAAAATTCATGATTTAAACGATACATTCAGACTCCATCTGCCGCATATTATTGACCATATTATGTAAACTACGTTTTAGCAATTCACACTCGCTTGATTCTGCAGTACCTGTGGGTGCCAAACATATGTTTCCTATTCTACTTGCCTCTCCTGGGCCATATGCAATGCACTCCAACCATCCGCTCCCTTCCAGTCGCAACTTGAAGGCTTGGGAGGCTTTTTTTAATGTGTAAATCCCACCAGCTATGCCCAACGCGGTGACTGTAAAGGGACTTGTGCAGAACGCTGTGGGGCATTCAGGCAGCTTTGGGGTATCACGACGGAGCGGTGACAGGAGCCCGAGGTGCCCGGCAGCAAGGGGGGCATTGCTGGCAAGGCTCCCCCACCCTTACACCAGGTCGCAGGGCACGGGAAGGCCACCTTCCCCAGCCGCCGAGTCCAGAGCCAACAGGACCTGAAGAAGCTGCTTTTCAGAAAAGAGATACTGCTCTGTTGCTAGGCAAAATGTAAGGGTTGGGTTTTTTCCCCTCATCATTTTGGAGAAGACTCTGCTCTCTTCTTGAGGGGCAGAGCTGATTTCATATTGTCACTAACGCAAAATTAGAATGACAGCATACAGACCCGCTTCTTATTCCAAGGCATGTCTCCAGCCTGTTTCCTTTTGGAAATAACACCATGTACTCACAAAGTATTTCACAAGGATAAAAAACCCCAAAAAATAACACCCCGCTGCTGCAGTAAGATGATGTCAGGGGCTCGGCTTTTGTTTTTTACAGTTTGCACTGGAGGATGGAACAAAAAGATGGAAACTTCAGCAGATTCCATGTGCAAAACAAACAGCTTTATGCAAACAGAAAAAATGGGTCCAGCCCATTCACAGAAGAAGAAGGGAACGGCTGTCTAGAAGCCCATCAATTTGTTGGTCTTCCACTCATGTATCTGTCACTTGTAAGAGCACTGAACATACACTGGGATACGTTGCTCTTTTGTTCAAAACTCTTGACTGATAGATTTTCTACTAGAGAGGGAGTTAAAATGCTCCAGCACATCAACGGGAATTTGCCAATAGTGCCAAAGCCTGCGAAAACATTTATCTGTCCCTAGTGTGCAGAAGAGGGCACAGCATCACCATTTGTAACCGAAGGCACCAAGTGTCCTGTACGGAGTGATTTCGGATTAGCATCACCCTCCAAAATAAGCCTTCTACGTCTGTGGCAGGAGTAAACCATGGGCTTTGCCCGGCTACTGCCCACCTACCGTAGGGCTGCTGCTCCAGCTCCAACCCACAGTAGGGACCAGGTGCCCCCCTTGAACCTACAGATGTGCCCCACGGCTGCTAAGCTGCTGTTCCTCGCTGCCTTGCTGCTTTAAAGCAGAGAAAGACGGGGCAGACTTAGGGTTTGTTTCCACTCCTCTGCACTAAGGAGCTGTGCCCCACAGCAAGTTACAACCTACAGCTCTCTTCTCCATCACCCTTCCCTCCAACTGCTTCCAGGCAGGAGCAACTCAGCGCGGGCTGGTATTAAGTGAATTGTGACATTCCCGAAGCCTCGCGCATCTGTGCGAGCTAGCACACAAGCACAGGCAGGAACAGCGGCTTCCCCGTAAGGATAAATCACCTCCCTTACTTCTGCTCACCTGGCTCACGGTGCAGGAAATGCAATAAAAAGAAAGGGGGGGCTTTACTGCCAAGTTCTAGGTACAGCCTTGGTAATGAAACAGATAACTCAGTCTAAGCACCCGCAATCTCCTAAACCAGCGTTTGTTAGGGATGTGTCTGGAAGGCGACCACCATCGCCTTCTGCTGCCTGCAGGTAGAGTCAATTATCCACGAGTAAACTATTACCTATGCTATAAATTACCTACAAAAATTTGGGCTGGGTTTTTGCCAATCACCATTCCAATTAATTAACCAAAATTGACTAGCTGGCTTTAGCCCAAACGTTTCCTCATCAGTATTCAACGGCAGCGCCTACAAGCTGAAGGAAATAAACCACAGCGAGCCACCCTACCGAGGTTGGAGAGGGATTAAAGCGACCGAGAGGCGGAAGGAAACGGTTTCTAAGGGTGTGAGCTGAGGGGGCTCT